>NC_087250.1:21847500-22147500 GCF_037042905.1 Lytechinus pictus
TGAAGATAGCGGACTATAAATCATTATATTTTGCGTACAGTGTCTACAAAAGCACGAACTGAAATTGAAATTATATTAAAAGATATCAATTATCTATTGAAGTTAAAACTAAAAAACTTATAAACATCTATTAACCATTAGTAATAATATAAGAATAATAAAACTCTCAGTGCAGATTGGTGGTTGCGGGAGCGAGCCAGATTAGGGGCGCGCATGGATGACAACGTAACAAAAAATGTGATTTTCCTTTTTTTTTAATCTTTATATGCCCACAATGCAAAAACAAGGATAAAAAACACCTAGAACATGGCCCATCAGTTGGAGTAAATAGTGTGTGTGTTTGGATGGGGGATGTGACAGACACAAATTTTGTTCTCTTCGGTGAATGAGGATTTTTTTTGGGGGGGGCTAGTTGTTGTTTTTTTGCAGGCGTAACCGTTAGTCAAAAATAATTATGGGTCATGGAGGGGGGGGGGTGGCAAATATGGCATAAAAGACAAATTCTATTAATAAAAAATTGAAACTACGGGAACATCAGCCTCATCACCCACTTTAGTTTGTTGCACAAGGGCGTAAATACGGGGGATTCATGATCCGCCCATGCCGTTCTGTTTGTTTCTGTTTGTTTGGCATATAAATACCCCCCTCACTTTTTAAGACAGGAACGATATTTTTTAATCATAAACTGATTAATATAGGCCACTGCCGTTAATTCGTGGATTCGTATGTTAATGCATTTTGGGTGCTTCGGTCGCTAGGCTCATTCGCTTAATCTATATAATATATTCTTATTGGATTTCGCGATGATAAATCCCAATGTTAAGCTCATGCACTGGCAGATCAAGGGGGGCACATCCCTATAGTTGGAATATTCTTTTAAAAATAGATATTGCCCTTTTCCCTGATAAATTTCACGTGCTGCAACACCGGGTCTAACTCTTATTGTTGCAATTAGAAAACTAAATCTAAGACCCCCTTAATCATGAAAATTAATTAGCGGAAATCTACGGCAAAATTCAATATTTTTCTTCAAAATAAAATATCGAGAGACATACCGCCATTTCGCCCAGTGAAGGTCCCATGCTGGAATCAGAGGTAAAAATGGCAATTAATGGCCATTATTACCTCTGCCATTTTTACCTTTGCCATCTTTACCTTTGCCCGTTTTTACCTCTGCATTATAAAAAAATTAACATTGTTAACACAAGGCGTAACGATCAATAACATTTTATGAACATTTATATTCTTTATCACCAGTTTTATTATGATCATCGTTTTGGATTATCATGATCATCATATTTATTTTTATTACCAGCAGAAGCTCTTATTAAAAATGACATCCCCTCCCAGTGACGTACCGTGGGTCACGACATTGGGGGGGGGGGGGACCAGCAAAATTCTTGAGTCACTTAGTGAGCGCGCGAAGCTCGCTCAGTTGTCAGGTATACTGACCTAATAGAGACATTTTAAGGAAGCACTTGTTGTCATTGTAATCATGAATAATATTTGCATCTCAGCAATCAAATAATGCGAGCGCGAAGCGCGAGCTGAAATTTTTTGATATTCAGACCTAAAAAGGGACTTTATAATCGATTTTTTGTGATCATGATACGTACCTGTTTCGCTAAACAATGCGAGCGCGATGCGCGAGCCGAAATTTTTTGTATACATTGATCCCAAACAGGGATATCTTAAGGACTATATTTTAGGAATCTCTTAATAGTATACATATCGCACCAAAGTCATCTAATGCGAGTGCCAAGCGCTTGCTGATTTTGTTAGAATTACATCTGAACACATGAAGCACTTTTTGTAGTCAATGTAATCATGATTATCATACGCATCTCACTAATCAAATATTGCGAGCGCGAAGCGTGAAAATTTAGATAATTCAGACCTGAAGCGGGGCAGTCTAAGGCTTGTTTGTAAGAATTCACTAAGACCATTCGTATTTCACTAACCAAATGATGCGAGCGCGAAGCGCTAGCTGATTTTTTTTGGATATTTAGATCAGAAAAAGGGACATTTCAAGGACTGATTTTAGGAATTCATGGAGAGCAGACATATCTCACCAATCCACTGAAGCGAACGTAATCACGGACAGGAAATGTTTAATATTAAAACCTTAACATGGGGCAATCACTTTAAGTAGTCATGAAAAAGAACCATATGTCACTACATAAAACAATAATATATTTGGTGTATATTGACTTGAAAACAGGAGGTTTTCGTACAACAGGTTTATATATCTCTTTAAACAGACAATGCGAGCACCAGGAACAATGAAGATATGGACCCTGAGCAAATTATGTTTCATAAAGTTATGATAAAAATGTTTCCTATGTAAAATAACATAACATGATCATAATACAATATACAATTATAATGAATAATAATTTCTTCTTTCCCACTACGTTCCTCTTCCTTTCTCCCTCTTTTTCTCCTTTTCCCCGTTTTTTTTTTGGGTCAGCCGATGGGGGGGGGGGGGGGGGGGGGGACACGTGCCCCCCATGCCCCCCTGTAGTTACGCCGTCCCCTCTAATACAAATCCTATTTTATAGAGGTTACTCACACGCGACCAACACACTTAATCCCCTGCATCTTTAAACCATTTGCTTGGGGTGCAATTGCTCAGATAAAATCGAAATTAAGCGTATGCTTGATCCGACCGCTTATTCTTAATGCAATACATGTTTGGAAACAAAACAAACATGTCTCACCGTTCGTTATTTTATTATTTCATAATATCATGTTATCTTGTAAGGACAACACCTTTCTTTTTATCAAAATGAATTAATTTCATTTTCGGAAATACGCACCCTATTTAATTTTCGGATTAACGAACCTTATTTCGTTTTCAGACTAACACACCTTCGGATTAATGAACCTTATTTCGTTTTTCGACTAACGAACCTACGGAATTGCGAACCTCATTTCAATTTCGGATTAACGAACCTTCGGAATAACGGAGCTTCGGAATTACGAATGTATGCAAAATCTACGACCCAATCCTGGAAATAGGCGAAAATCGCAAAATCAAGCCAAAATTAATATTTTTCTTTGATCGAAATAAAACATATCGAATGACACATATTGGGAATAGTGATTGGCGTTTTCTAAAAGCCCAGATATTCCCCTTTCACCTGCCGTAGGTCCCATGCTGGAACACTCGAACTAACTCTTAATGTATACAAACGATTCTATGACCCATTCCAGGAAATAGGCGAAAATCGCAAAATCCCGCCAAAATTAATCTTTTTCTTTGATCGAAATAAAACATATCGAATGACATATATTGGGAATAGTGATTGGCGTTTCCTGAAAGCCCAGATTTTCCCCTTTCACCTGTCGTAGGTTCCATGCTGGGCTTTCAGAAAACGTCAATCACTATTCCCAATATATGTCATTCGATATGTTTTATTTCGATCAAAGAAAAAGATAAATTTTGGCGGGATTTTGCGATTTTCGCCTATTTCCTGGAAGGTGTCGTAGATTCAATCGTAAACAATAAGAGTTAGATTGAGTGTTCCAGCATGGGACCTATACTAAGTGAAAGGACAGTATCTGCGCTTTTAGAAAACGCCAATCACTATTCCAAATATATGTCATTCGGTATGTTTTATTTCGATCAAAGAAAAATATTAATTTTGGCTTGATTTTGCGATTTTCGCCTATTTCCAGGATTGGGTCATAGATTTTGCATACATTCGTAATTCCGAAGCTCCGTTATTCCGTAGGTTCGTTATTCCTAAGGTTCGTTAATCCGAAATCGAAATGAGGTTCGCTATTCCGTTGGTTCGTTAGTCGAAAAACGAAATAAGGTTCATTAATCCGAAGGTGTGTTAGTCTGAAAACGAAATAAGGTTCGTTAATCCGAAAATTAAATAGGGTGCGTATTTCCGAAAATGAAATTAATTCATTTTGATAAAAAGAAAGGTGATGTCCTTACAAGATAACATGATATTATGAAATAATAAAATAACGAACGATGAGACATGTTTGTTTTGTTTCCAAACATGTATTGCATTAAGAATAAGCGGTCGGATCAAGCATACGCTTAATTTCGATTTTATCTGAGCAATTGCACCCCAAGCAAATGGTTTAAAGATGCAGGGGATTAAGTGTGTTGGTCGCGTGCGAGTAACCTCTATAAAATAGGATTTGTATTGGAGAGGACGGCGTAACTACAGGGGGGCATGGGGGGCACGTGCCCCCCCCCCCCCATCGGCTGACCCCAAAAAACGGGGAAAAGGAGAAAAAGAGGGAGAAAAGAAGAGGAACGTAGTGGGAAAGAAGAAATTATTATTCATTATAATTGTATATTGTATTATGGTCATGTTATGTTATTTTACATAGGAAACATTTTTATCATATAACTTTATGAAACATAATTTGCTCAGGGTCCATATCTTCATTGTTCCTGGTGCTCGCATTGTCTGTTTAAAGAGATATATAAACCTGTTGTACGAAAACCTCCTGTTTTCAAGTCAATATACACCAAATATATTATTGTTTTATATAGTGACATATGGTTCTTTTTCATGACTACTTAAAGTGATTGCCCCATGTTAAGGTCTTAATATAAAACATTTCCTGTCCGTGATTACGTTCGCTTCAGTGGATTGGTGAGATATGTCTGCTCTCCATGAATTCCTAAAATCAGTCCTTGAAATGTCCCTTTTTCTGATCTAAATATCCAAAAAAATTCAGCTAGCGCTTCGCGCTCGCATCATTTGGTTAGTGAAATACGAATGGTCTTAGTGAATTCTTACAAACAAGCCTTAGACTGCCCCGCTTCAGGTCTGAATTATCTAAATTTTCACGCTTCGCGCTCGCAATATTTGATTAGTGAGATGCGTATGATAATCATGATTACTTTGACTACAAAAAGTGCTTCATGTGTTCAGATGTAATTTTAACAAAATCAGCAAGTGCTTGGCACTCGCATTACATGACTATAGTGAGATATGTATACTCCTTTAAAAAAAAATCCTGTTTTGTGTCAATATAAACACAAATTTCAGCTCGTGCTTCGCTCTCGCATCATTTTGTTATTGAAATACGTATGGTTTTGCGAATTCCTACAAACAATCCTTAAATTGCCTCTCTTCGTGTTTGAAATTCCTGATTTTTTAGCTCGCGCTTCGCGCTCGCAATATTTGATTAGTGAGATGCCTATGTTATTCATGATTACAATGACTACAAGTGTTTCATATGTGTTTAAATGTAATTCTAACAAAATCAGCAAGCGCTTGGCACTCGCATTAGATGACTTTGGTGAGATATGTATACTATTAAGAGATTCCTAAAATATAGTCCTTAAGATCTCCCTGTTTGGGATCAATGTATACAAAAATTTTCGGCTCGCGCATCGCGCTCGCATTGTTTAGCGAAACAGGTACGTATCATGATCACAAAAATTCGATTATAAAGTTCCTTTTTAGGTCTGAATATCAAATATTTTCAGCTCGCGCTTCGCGCTCGCATTATTTGATTGCTGAGATGCGAATATTATTCATGATTACAATGACAACAAGTGCTTCCTTAAAATGTCTCTATTAGGTCAGTATACCTGACAACTGAGCGCGCTTCGCGCGCTCACTAAGTGACTCAAGAATTTTGCTGGTGCCCCCCCCCCCAATGTCGTGACCCACGGTACGCCACTGGGAGGGGATGTCAGCTTCTGCTGGTAATAAAAATAAATATGATGATCATGATAATCCAAAACGATGATCATAATAAAACTGGTGATAAAGAATATAAATGTTCATAAAATGTTATTGATAGTTACGCCTTGTGTTAACAATGTTAATCTTTTTCTAATAATGGCAGAGGTAAAAACGGGCAAAGGTAATGATGGCAAAGGTAAAAATGGCAGAGGTAATAATGGCCATTAATTGCCATTTTTATCTCTGCCATTTTTACCTCTGATTCCAGCATGGGACCTTCACTGGGCGAAATGGCGGTATGTCTCTCGATATTTTATTTTGAAGAAAAATATTGAATTTTGCCGTAGATTTCCGCTAATTATTTTTCATGATTAAGGGGGTCTTAGATTTAGTTTTCTAATTGCAACAATAAGAGTTAGACCCGGTGTTGCAGCACGTGAAATTTATCATGGAAAAGGGCAATATCTATTTTTAAAAGAATATTCCACAATAGGGATGTGCCCCCCCCCCTTGATCTGCCAGTGCATGAATTTAACATTGGGATATATTATATAGATTAAGCGAATGAGCCTAGCGACCGAAGCACTCCAAATGCATTAACAGACGAATCCACGAATTAACGGCAGTAGCCTATATTAATCAGTTTATGATTAAAAAATATCGTTCCTGTCTTAAAAAGTGAGGGGGGTATTTATATGCCAAACAAACAGAAACAAACAGAACGGCATGGGCGGATCATGAATCCCCCCGTATTTACGCCCTTGTGCAACAAACTAAAGTGGGTGATGAGGCTGATGTTCCCGTAGTTTCAATTTTTTGCTCTCTTGCATTTATTAATAGAATTTGTCTTTTATGCCATATTTGCCACCCCCCCCCTCCGTGACCCATAATTATTTTTTACTGACGGTTACGCCTGCAAAAAAACAACAACTAGCCCCCCCCAAAAAAAAATCCTCATTCACTGAAGAGAACAAAATTTGTGTCTGTCACATCCCCCATCCAAACACACACACTATTTACTCCAACTGATGGGCCATGTTCTATGTGTTTTTTATCCTTGTTTTTGCATTGTGGGCATATAAAGATTTAAAAAAAGGAAAATCACCTTTTTTGTTACGTTGTCATCCATGCGCGCCCCTAATCTGGCTCGCTCCCGCAACCACCAATCTGCACTGAGAGTTTTATTATTCTTATATTATTACTAATGGTTAATAGATGTTTATAAGTTTTTAGTTTTAACTTCAATAGATAATTGATATCTTTTAATATAATTTCAATTTCAGTTCGTGCTTTTGTAGACACTGTACGCAAAATATAATGATTTATAGTCCGCTATCTTCAAAATCCTTATTGGTCGGGCGTTATTGGTCGATAACTCCAGCGCGATGATCTTGTCTTCTCATCTTCGCATCCTTAATAAGTTGACTTGACGAGATTGAGGATCTTGACTTCTCATCTTCACATCCTAAATAATTCGACTTGATGAGATTCTGTATCTTGTTTTCTTATCTTCTTGTCCTAAACATGTCGACTTGACGAGATTGAGGATCTTGTCTTCTTGTCTTCTCATCCTAAATAAGTCGACTTGACGAGATTGAGGATCTTGTCTTCTTATCTTCTCGTCCTGACGAAGTCGACTTGACGAGATTGATGATCTTGTCTTCTCATCTTCTCATCCTAAATAAGTCCACATGTCGAGATAATGAATCTTGTCATCTCGCCTTCTCATCCTAAATAAGTCGACATGTCGAGATAATGGATCTTGTCATCTCGCCTTCTCATTCTAAATAAGTCGACATGTCGAGATAATGGATCTTGTCATCTCGCCTTCTCATCCTAAATAAGTCGACTTGACGAGATTGATGATCTTGTCTTCTCATCTTCTCATCCAAAATAAGTCAACATGTCGAGATAATGGATCTTGTCATCTCGCCTTCTCATCCTAAATAAATCGACATGACAAGATTGAGGATCTCGTATTCTTGTCTTCTTTCCTCGTCTTCTTGTCATCTTGGCTCTTTTTCTCGTCTTCTCATCTTGTCTTCTGGGGGCACGTCTAAGCTTCCGTAGGTTTGTATAAGTTAAGAGTGCACATAACAGGAATATGATCACACAAAAGAGAACTGTGTGGCCAAGGTTTGCCAACTATAATTTCATCTGACTGTCGATGAATCATCAATCATCGATGAGTCAAGGGCAAAGACCTTATATATTACTAGACCGAAAGCTGCGTGCGCGTTCAGCACAAAACAAATGAGATTAGGCTCCGCCTACCGCGATCATTTGAAGACAAAAATAAGCCCTCATTGACATTCATGAGCATGAAGATATTCATAATCCGGCCTTTTCATTGGCTAGGAGCGTCATTAATACGCGATTTCCCCGATTCTTTGTCATCGATACTAGTGGTATCGTGTTACAGAATTAAGTATTCATTTGACCTCATTACGTCATCTAATTTATTCATTCAGAAACTTTTCTTTCCACACAAAAATGGACCTACGAACACTCCGGTGAGTACGTATAAATTGATATAACCACATTAATTCAGTGGACTATTTACATATTTCACACTGTATTTTGTGATCTTAGGTTATTTCTTTAACTAATTAGAGAGTTTGCTATCATTCTTCTGTTAAAGAAAAGCAGAATTTGGTCTTTTAAATTGAAGTTAGATTGTCATCGTCGCCCGGCCCAGTGCAGCCTGTATGTTGCTTTTCAGTGGTTATGCCGCTGTGTCAACCACATGTATTTTGTACGGGCTCCTAGCCGGCTGGGCATCGAGAGAAAATCGGGCCGGGAGCCCATGATTGATTAAAACAAGAAGAATGAAGCTTCTTTTTGTACACTGTATAACGTATAGATCTAGAGGGAGATCTGCATCTATCTTCAGTAGATCGAGACTCAGTCAGGAATAAACTGTGAAGCGGAGTGTGGAAGAAGATATGCCTGTCATCATTGTGTCAATCCTCACTAGATTCTCGTCAGTTTCAGATATCAAATTTATTTTGCATAACTTCAGGCTTCTTCTGCATTTACCCCCCCCCCACCCATTTTAATTCTTATTGTTATTTATAATATATAGTTAGACTCGGTATACTATTAGAAATAACATGCTGCTCTGCATGTTTGTCTTACTCTTATTATCAATAGATCAAGATCTAATTTCTAACATGGTTAACAGAGCCTAGTCTTGCCTCTTAATTTTACTTCATCAGTTTATGTTATTTTTATCCATCGATGCTTGTAGTTGTACGTAGATCTAGGCCTACCTAATTAAAATCTAGTCATCTAACTTTTACTTTCCCAACCCTCGACACGTACCCCCAGGGCTTAGGATCTAGGTCTATAATTTTAGGCCTAGATGTAGGTCTGGGCCTAAACGACTACATTTACATATGTACGAGTATGACTGTTAGTGGACCAAGGAGATCTATAGATCTACTCTCGGTCAATAATGGCAATGAAGGTTAAATCAGACATCAAAAATTTCTAAATCGATATACCGGTAGGCCTACATCTAGGTAAAGTCATCGAAGGGTTAGCTTTACATTCTAGGTCTAGCTAGATAGATCGAGAGTCTATCGATAGTCTAGATCTAGACCTTATTTAGATACATGAATGCTGTCACGAAGCACTGATTCTGGTTGGACTAGATCTATACTTTTTTACAAATAGATCTAGACCTAGTGCATGAGATTATGAAATTATGTTGTTAAAATCAAATGAATTAAGATTCGGAATTAAAAGATGCAGATTTTTTTTTTTTGGGGGGGGGGGGCAGACATGTGAAAAATTTAGAGAAACCTGAAATTCAGAAAGCGAGGGCCCGAAGCAACCAATATTGCCTAACTTTTTTTAGGGCTGTTTTTTGCATTTTCTAAATTGGATTTCATGCAATTCTTTTTTTTATGAAGGTTTTCACATTTCAGCTCCCACCCAAACCCCTCCCCCTACAGTGTTAGAAAATTAATCCTTAAAATAAAAGAAGTTCCTGCAGCAGAGTCTCGAGAACACCTGTAATTTTACCAGCTAGATTGCATAATCTTACATCATATCATGTAAAATTACAGGAAATTCGTATTTGGTGTATGGAACCTTACAAATTTCCTTAAATAAAACACCATTTTCCCCTTTTTAAACAGACCTGTTCTGTAGAAAAATTCCTGTTTTATGAATTTACAGAATGATTGTTATTGCTTTCTGCAAAATCTTGTTTTTTTTCTGTAAAATCAGTTTTTTTTTTAACAGTGTACATACGGCCATGAAAGAGATCACTTGACACTTATTGTTCTCTCTTTTCTTTCACAAACAGGTTGAGTTTGAAGAACAAGAAAAACAGTAGAGGTCTACCCGGTACCTATGGTTAAACATGATGATCATAAGTGCATGCATCATTTTGCAGATTCTCATCCAGGTATAAAAGTTATACTAACCCATACAAAATTACAGATACATTACATGCATTGAAATGAATGTTAACCATGTTTACATTAAATAAAAATAACCTGAGCAACTGCTAAGAGGTAGGATCTATACTGAATATACACTTCTTATATATACAGGCTCTCGACTCTCTCGAGTCTAAAATAGAACCAATGCCAAAAGTTATGTACCTTGTTCAAATTTATAAAATAAGGTCATGTCCTTGATCTACTATTATTTAAATGGCCTTTTTATTTCCTATTTGTTTATAAACAAAGCAATATTTATTTTTCATGTTTTATATTTTATAAAATTCATTTTATTCATTCTTTAGTGTGATATTCATATTTCATATTTGTAGATTTACAATCTTTTTTAAATCTTATTATTTTACATTTTGTCCAATAGGATGATGCAGCTCTACAATTTCCATGGAGGTGATTGATGATGATAAACATTTGGTGAAGTAGGCCTAATAGAACAGTGATAGGACCACAAAGAGAAATACAACCTACAGCAGTTATATGAGTGAGTTAATTAGTGATTATTTGTAATAATGGGGGGTTTTCACAATTTTTTAGGCAACAAATAGACCTGCCTTTGAAAAAACCATTTCAATTCTGTGTTTAGATTATAGTTAGGTGTCGTTTTTATTCGCAGATAAAAATATTCTGTGCAACAAAACATATCAACTTTAATTCTGACTATTATATATAATTTATATATGTTAATTCATATATTCATATTTATAGGAAATCTCTGACTTTTTTTTTTATAGAGTACATGTAGTTATAATGGAGAGTGGTATGTAAACTGCATAGAACAGGTTTAAGTGATATGCTTTGTAGAAGTACAAGTTTATAATTAGTAGAAGTAAGATTTCCTATGTTATGTGATGAAGAAATATATATACCGGTATGTATAGTCTTACTTTTCTTAAAACATTTATGTTTTACAAATCATGACAATTTTAATTTAAATTCATTGATTTTCTTTCTATATTTTTTCAATCTGCAGGACTGGTGTAACAGATGTTTTCATTCCAGAAATCCAACAAATTGAAGAGTGACTTAGCTTAGGAAGCACTTGATAAAGATGGAAAAGGTTTTTTTTTTCAAGTCAAATTTTTTTAATATTATTATCACAACCCCAAATTCATGAAGTATGAAATTTCCTGTTGATTTTCATTAAAACTGATTGCAAAAGGAGAAGCTATAAACATACAAATAGGAGCGGCGAAGTGAAGTTGAAAGTGGGGGGGGGGGGAACAGGGAAAATGCTGTATTATGTGAAATTTTTAAGAAGTTGCGAGAGAGCAAAATTTTGACATTTTAAAAAAGAAAATCCAATTTTGTGATAGATTTCGACAAAATATTCAGAATGATATATTTCACCCTTTTTTTGGGGGGGGGGGGGCAAGAGTCCTTCAAGCCCCCCCCCCTCCATCTGTAGTGTACGAAACTGCTTATCTACCCCCACTCACATGAATTATTAAACTTAATGCACAAAGGATTTCCTTATTGTTTTCTTGTTTCAAAGGGCACTCGTCATGGTGACCATAAAACGGGTCCTCAGGTGAAAGGGGCACAGAACAAGTTCTTGAGGAGCACTTTTCTTTGGTAAAAGGGGGCAGTCATTCGAGAAAGCTAGGGCACTTACAAGAAGGCGAGGGGGCACTTTTTAACACATAAAACGCGCCCTCAGATGAAAGGGCACAAAACACGTTCGGGGGGGCATTTTTTGGTAAAAATTTGCATACAAGGAAGAGCACTTGGTAACACCTAAAACAGGTTCTCGTCAGGTGAAAGGGACACAGTACACGTTCGTGAGGGGGCATTTTTCTTACATAAATTAAAGGCACTTTTCAGTGCTTCAAAAAGTAGGGGGAACTATGCCCCCCAGGATCGCTGCCCCTGCATACAAAAAACATTTTCGTTCGATCCAAAGTGTTAACATACGCTTAAGAAAAAAAGTAAGGCTAAATCCTCTGATAATGTGATATTTTTTCTGGCTATTAATAAAATTCACAACTAACCAGAAAATGCCTTCATGTCTTTCATTTGTATTCATATAGTATTTGTACAGAGCTAAAATGAAAGGGATTTGGAATTGGCAAAATTCAAAATGAGATGGAGATCGAGAGAAAGAGTGATGAGAAGGGGGTTGAAAAGAGATGAGAAAGAAATGGAGGGGCACATATGAAGAGATAATTTAGAGGGGGAGGGGTAAGAGAGCATGAATGGTGGAAAGTAGGAACAAAGGGGTGGAAGAGAAATAAGATGAGATTTATGGAAACCAGGAGACAGATAACAAGTGGGAAAAGAAGAAGGAAATATATGTAGGAGAAGGGCGGCACCAAAAGAACGTGAGTGGGAAAATTATTAAATGGAAAAACAGAGCAAGAAATGCTGGAGAATAAAGGGGACAGGAAACGTATTAAACATAATAAACTGGGGCCCGTTTCATCATGAGTTACAAGTATGGTAATTATGATTGGTTATAGCCGTTACCATCGTAGGTAACTACGATGGTAACTGCTATAACCAATCATAATCTAGGTTACCACGGTAATCACAATAACAGCGATGTTTAAATAGCTGTAATTCATTATGAAACGGACGCCAGATGAAGAAAACAGGCACGGGGATCCATGAGGGGGCCGGCCCCTTACGTATTATACCTTGAACAAAAGATTTTTTTTTTGCTTCTCGAAATTTGTAACAAGAAATGTACTCTATTAGTGGTGACAGTTATTTTTTTCAGTAACCATACTCAACCAGTGAAAATTACCATCAAATTGTAATAACCATGTTCTGCCCCCACCCGCCCCCCCCCCCTAGAAAAAAAAGAAAACAAGACTTTTGGGTCAGTGCAACAGCCCCCTTTGATCCGTTCGGCGGCCTCTGCCGGCTATTTAGAGTCTAGTTTCAATTCAATTATTTTATTTTCCACTTTCAATTTCATATTTACAATTATGATACAATTGACAAAGTAACATATAATCACATTTGAAGTACATACAAAAATTGACAACATTATAAAATTACAATAGACAATTATCAAATCGAAATATAAATAATTGAAAGGGATGGAGGGCCAACTGAAAAGCAGAGTTTGCAATGTAGGCCCCCCTAATATTGATTAATTAATATTGATTCTTTACATTTGTTAAAAACTAAGATTGCTGTATATCTTAACATGTGACAATTTGGGAATGGCAAAAGCAATGGAGACCTCTTTACCTAATCAAGACTTGATCTACTCTTTTCATCTTCCCTTTTAGAATTAGCATAGGCCTATAAGACGCAATACAAACAATGCTTTGTTTTTGAGTGATATCGCTTGTGATATCGATACTTTATAGAGCGCAACGTATCGTCTCAGATTTGCGCTTGCTTGATTCGCTGAATCCTTCGCGTCACGAGCGCGTAACAAAATGAATACATTAATGAATTTGCCAAGTTGACCTTTGTCATTGCGCTGATGTGCGTATTGTCTGATACACGTACAAAACCACAGTTAACGAGGGAGCATCGTACGAAATTAATATTAATGAGGGCTTATTTTAGCTTCTAATGGATTAAACAAAATGGCGGTAGCTTCGGGGGCTTGGTCAAGGGTATGACCATGAATATGTGTACTAAAATCAACCAGTTGTGTGCAAAAAAGAGACTCGAGCAGATCCGAAAAAGATCTTGCCTCTGCTTTGACAGTATCCACATGGATATTAAAATCTCCAACAATGAGCAATGGGAGATTAGACAACAAATGACATTGGATGTAATCATTAAACTTAGATATGAATGATATAACTGTTACAGGATGAGATTCGGAGTATGGCGGTCTGTAAATATTAATCAATTGCATATTAAATGACTGATATGAGACAAGATATTCAGCGAATTATTACCAGCAGCTGCCATACGGACATCAATTGTATGTATGTATATGTTATATGTATGTATATCTCTATTGGCGATTGGTTTGAAAAATGTTGTCAAAATTATTAGGCAAAAGGTTGTTATAATAGGAATACATAAAAACAGATAATTGAAAATCATGTAGTAAAGAAATTGGGAATATATTTAATTTTAAGAAAAGAGGTCTGCTATGACTTAAATCTTCAGTTATTGTTATAGCAAATGGATAAGAAGATTAAAATTCGTTTTAGGCGAATTATTCTTTGTCTTTGAGTGTGGTCACCAATAAAATTTTACAAAAATCTTCATGATGATCATGGGTCTTGCTTTAAACGAAAAATCAGAGTTCAGTTTTCCTTATTCTTTGAAATCCTCACTAAATTTGGAATGTTAAAGGCTTGTTGGGGGAGTTTCATTATATTGTAAATACAATTTATTGTTTTCAACCAACAAGCAAATAAGATCGCATTGAATACCTGATAAGTAAAAAAAAAAATCTAGGAACTAGCAGGATATGAACCTCTCATCTATACACAACAAAAAAAGTAACTCCCCCCTAAATTAAATTGCTGTAACTTTTGAACGGAATTATTTTGAGACATGATATTCCGTAGGTGGTTTTCTACACTCATTAAGCAACTCCTGGGGAAAAATAAGATTGATCGGTCATGCATGAGTAATTAAAGATTGAATTAAAAATAACCATTTTTGAAAGTCACAAGAGTCGTTTTTCAGATTGTGCAAATACAAAGTTGGGCAAATGTTGTCTTTATGTGAATTTTATGGTGTTATGCTGTTTTACTATCCATCATTTAGCCACTCCACACACAATTTTGATATATGTTCATGGTTGAGTGAGCACAATGTATTGCAGGGGCCGCGGAAGCGGGGGGGGGGGCGGGGTGGGGAGCTTCAGCCCCCCCACTTTTTTCCAAAAGCATGTACAAAAATGTAAAAATGACCATACGATTGTGATTTTTTGCATGGTCAGCCCCCCCCCCCCCCACTTTGAAAACCCTTCCCCGGCCCCTGTATTGTGACGTATCATCATAGGGGTTTATATATCCTCTACAACTTGTAAGATAATGTTAAAATTTGAAAATGTTGGTGGCTCCCCCGATTATAGGCCCCTCCCCCATTTTCAAATTCTGGACCCACCACTGATTTGTCCATAAATTAAACTGATCATGAGATATTGTTAGGAAAATAATATTTATGCAGTATAAAGAGTATTCATTCCTAAGTTTTCGAATGTGCTCGCTCAACCATGAAAATGTTTAAAGTTCGGAAAGTGTGTGGTGATAGAAATGATGGATGATAAAAACAATAGCAATTATAGTCTTATTTGAAACCGAATTTGCCCCAAATATTCACTTTATTACCCTTAAAATGAGTCTGTGACATTGAAAATACAAATTTTTACACTTTGATGCGTGCTCACTCATCCATAAATAAACAAATCGATTTCATTTTTACACAGAATTCTGCCCATAGGTTGATAAATATTACTGCCAAATGACATTGCTAAAGACAGCCGTGAAAAAAAGTTCCACCATATTGAATAAGGGGTTACTTATTCTTAAACATGTGCACCCATAATGTACACAAGTCTATGAGAGACGAAGTCAAAATTTTAACAAATATGAAATGAGGGTTTGTTTCATGGACGGTTTTGTTACTTCTGCCAATAGTTATTTCATGAAACTTCGTACATGGCTTCAGAGTAACACTATCCAAAAGGCGCGCACACCAAAATAACCATTCGATACGACACAGAGTGGGGCCAAGGCCTTGAACTTTCTTCTCATTTGCATAATTTTCGAATATTGTGTGCTCACTGATGCATTAAACTTCGGGATTTTCATAAAAATCAAATCAAATGAACTATGCAAGGATGTTTGTGACAGATATCCATAGTAACAAATTGCATTTTTTCCAATAACGTACAAAAGAGCTAATCACATTCCACATGTTCATTCAAGCGTGGATATTTAATTAACGCCTTTGAATCATTGAAGCATGTTAATTGGTCATGAACATAACGAAAAAGTTGAGAAAAGATCATTTTCAGTTCCCAAAATGAACCAATACTTGCCTATGATATTTGAAAATCGTATTTTTTGTTTTCATTAAATGTTCATTGAACCGTGAAACGATGAATATTGTTGAAGAAACTCTTCCAAAAATAACTGTCATCATATTCTATCATTTTTATTGATATGAATGTGTAAAAAATCCAATTATAGCAAATTTGGACTTGTGTTAATTCAACCGTGAAATTTAGCCAAAAAAGTTGTATCGTCTTTTAAAGAGTACCTTTTACAAGCCTTCTGACTATTTTGTATGATGAGAATGTGGAATTAGTTCCAATAAAATGGAATCAAAGTCATGATATTTGGCTTGTGACTTTTGAAAAGTGACATTTTTGCCTTCTGACGGTGCTCACTGAAGCATGAAGTGAAATACGTCCATTACGTTTACTCAGAGGGTATAGCTTATAAAATTACCTGTACGATCATATAAAAATATATGAAAAACTCGCATTGGTTCGGAAATTATTGATGTTTGTTTAAGGGGGGACTTACTTTTTTTGTTGTGTATATTTATTGCCAGTCAGCAACTGTACAACTTATTTTTTTTCTACCTACAATCGAGCAGTCATTTGGGTTATTGGTGATTAATTTTGACAATGTACATATTATTTCAAGTTCAATAAAAGTCTCAAAATTTATTTTTGCTATTTTTGGACGATTTACGGTTAGTTTTGACGTGGAAGGTAGGATAATTTCTATCATGCAACACACTAAAAACAAAATTGAACCAGAAATGAAACACTTTTACCAACCTCTTGAGGCAAAATTTTGGACCCTCATTGGAAAAGGGTGCCAAAATAGACCTTGTTTGTTTGCATTCTAAAAGATGCAACTTTTCATCTTTTAAAGTGCAAAAGATTCAAAATTTGAACTTTTATCACATGGTTCATCGCTGTACCCTATAGGGTACTTTATATAATGGAAGTGTACCCTTATATGTGTACAAATGAGCACAATTGCACTCAATAGCACCCCCTTTAGGGTGCTGCTATTGTACCAACCCCAAGGGTTCGAATTTGAACCTCTACTACTTTCCCACTTACCAGGTCCATGGGCAAAGGCATTGGACAAACCAAGCGAGATTCCTATACCAGTTGAGGTGAGTCCTAAGTCCCGTTCTAGGAGCGGTAGATAGACTCCGATAGACTTGATAGTTCCTAAGACATAGCAAGTCTGCAGGAATAAGGCCAGAGTCCAAGTGTCGGAAGGTCGAACAAGTCGCCATTTTTGGGTCTCTTTAGCATCAAAGGCGCGGGGAAAGTGATACCGCGTCAAAGATATGTGATAAAAATCCAAAGATGACCATCAGCATTTAACACTGGTACTAAGATAGTTTAATCGAATTCAATAAACACAATTCTGCAGGGATCGGGTAATTGAGTGTTCCATATAGGATTGCCGTTAAATGATCGACGCTCACATAAAACGATAAATGCTTGAAATTACTCTGTTTTCCTCTCTGTTTAAACCTGACGTAAAAATGCAAAATAGCCAAGCCAGAGAGAGAGAGAGACAGAGGGAGAGAGGGGGGGGGGATAGCAGAAAGATCATTAGAGGGAGCGAGAAAGTCTGTGCGCGCGCGCCCGTGTGTGTGGGTAGGGATGGGTGTGTGTGTCTGTGTGTGTCATTGGTAAGTTTGGCCAATGGTTTAGTGCCACGGTACTCCGCAATGGGGGGGGGGGGGGTCTGAATGTTATCTATTTCCTCGGAAAACTGTCGGTATTGTTCAGGAGAGCGGAACGGTTTTGAAAGTGCGGGACTGAGCCGAAATAGGGGGCTGACCATCCAAAAAATCAGAATCAGATGG
Source organism: Lytechinus pictus (assembly GCF_037042905.1). Classification (NCBI taxonomy): domain Eukaryota; kingdom Metazoa; phylum Echinodermata; class Echinoidea; order Temnopleuroida; family Toxopneustidae; genus Lytechinus; species Lytechinus pictus. The sequence continues at coordinate 21,865,415 of NC_087250.1, forward strand.
TTTTTTTTATAGTTTTTGTACATGGTTTTGGAAAAAAAAGTGCAGAGGCTGAAGCCCCGCAGCCCCCCCCCCCCGTTTCTGCGGCCCTATTGTTAATATTCAGTTGTACAGCGTAGATCTGTAATTTTTTTATGGGCTATATACCTCTCGCGTCGTCATTTCTGCCCTCCGTTGTTCATCTTTCACTACACATTAAGTCAAAGGGGTGGTAGTCATCTGCGCCCCCACCGGCTCGAACCCACCCTCTTCCCCCTCCTTCAGGCGCAGCTTATTACCAAACAATACTCAAGTCATGTTATTAGTATTCTATAATCTGATTGATGTCGTTAATGATTTTAATTATTTTTTGTTAGTTAGTAATTTATACAAACCGAATTTTGAAATGAAATGAATCCGTTTTCTTTTTTCACAAAACTGAACAGGCCTTCCTGCATTATGAAATTAATAAAAACAGAGTAAAAAAAAAAAATGTTGACAACAAAATTGACAAAAACTGTTGACTGTAAGTGATAATGGAACTAGAGAACCATTGATTTTATTACTGGTAATTGAGGACACACGACATACTTTCAAACAAGCAAATCATTGCAGATGAGGGTAGTATCGGCCAGTGTGCTGTGTAAAACCTTCACTCGAGTTAATACTATGATTGCGCAGCATACAGTGACTCGCGTACAGAAGGCTCTAAAATTGAAAAATCAAGTTTATATGTGATAGTCTTATGTGAAGACCCGCTTGTTGATCAGAATTTCAATCACGGCCCGTGCATGCAGACGAGGTATTGGCCGTGATAAATGTAATTAAGTACACTACTGCAAAAACGCTCCATTAACATTTTACACTCGACCTTACGAAATAATATCGTATTTTCGCAATCACTATACACAGACGCTTTCTATAACGCATTAATTCCTCTGTATACATGGAATAGGCAAGTCAAACCACAATGGACAATTTAGAGGTTTTTGTCAGAAGCGGGTGGAACGGGACAAAAGAAGCCGCGTCCGAAGATTCGTACCGGACGAAAAAATGCAAATATGTCGTCTGTCCAGACAACCGCTGTTATGACTCACCATTTTGTCATTAAAGGTTTGTTGGCAAAATATTGTTTGCATTTTAGAAAGCGTCTGCGAAGTAATTGCAAAATTGTAATGATAAATGTTGCAAACCATCACAAGAGACTAAACTCGAAAAGAACGCCATGCAACTCTGGTCGATACGATCAGTTGACCCATCTCTCATATAGTTTCAGGACACATCGAACAGTTTAGTCTACTATCAATTTTGATCTAAGTTATGCACTGTAAAAAATGAAGTGCTAATTTAGCACTTACAGTGCTTGTATAATGACTGCACTACGAATGTTGATTTTTTAGTTTAAATTTGAGCTAGAAAATCAGCACTAGTAGTGCAGTCCCTATACAAGCACTGTAAGTGCTAAATTAGCACTTCATTTTTACAGTGTGTTAGGTCTACATTGCACTTTGTCTCATATACGAAGAAAGAAATAAAATAAAGTGGTAATTTAGCACTTAAAGCGCTCATATAGTGACTGCACTTGCTGATTTTCTTTTACTAGTTCAAATTTGAACTAGTAAAATCAGCACTCCGAAGTGCTAAACAAATCAGCACTCCGAAGTACAGTCACTCTACAAGCTCCTTAGTGCTATCAAAATTAGCACTTTACTTTTTACAGTGCAGTTTATATTCACAACCAAGCAGTCTATGTTTCAAATACTCTTAAACCACATGGGCTAAGCCCAACATACTTCGAATTTGGTAGAGTTGCCGTTCGGTCTGCACTTGATAAGTGATGTAATACACATTTCATTTTTATTTTGTCTGATTTCAAGATGGCTTAATTTCCATTTTGTCTATTTGTCTTGCCCTTGGCGAAAAAGAAAATTTGATCCATACACGGTTAATCTAATCATAGACCCCGTGGACTGAACGATGTTAGACCAAGTGGCTATTGGACGAAAATGGTCTAGCTTAACAGGCAATTAAGCAAATTAGGTTTAATGCGAATTAAGGCCACCGCACACCTTACGATTGCTCTGCGACCCGATTTTGGAATAACAAGTAGGAGAAATTGATGCTAATATTGAAACATAGAATATCTTACTGTGTGAATGTTCAAAATCATCGTACAAGTGCGCATGTTCAAATCTGTGACTATTCTGTAATCGTTATAAGAATAAAAGTGAATTTGGAATCTAATCGCACATGTAATGACGACATAGTAATCGCAATTGGCTATGACTTGAAACTAATTTGGCCCTTACTCCAAAATAAAGGCTTGCAATAATTCAAATATATTATATTAGTATACTTTTAGTTAATTTGAACCTATTATAAAAAGATTTTATTCACATTTTCAGAAAATGAGCAAAATGCGATTTCTTCCTAAATCAGAGAGTCGTAGACCGGTCGTTAGGTGTGTGGTGGCCTCTAGAGCGAATGGTAAGTAAACGTACTGGTTGTAGACGAACAAGGTATAGACTACGTGGGATGGAAACAACATAAATAAGGCGAACTGGATGTAGACCTAGTGGTAATTTAGTGACGAACGAGTGAACGACCCATTTAAGAATTTTTACTTACAAGAAGGACGTAAATGTACCTCTGAAATAGCGTGTGTAACATTGACAGTGTGCTCGTTTAATGGCTTATTTCAAATTATCGGGTCGTCAGGTCACGTCATCTTATCGTGTCACAGGCCCAATTATAAAACAAAAAAGGGCGCTATCAAGTGACGGGATAGAGGTAAACTGGAAGTAATTGAACATTTGTTTAATCAAGCTTAATAGTTCGGTTTTTGCTGGGTAGCCAGATAATTATATACAATTATTAAGAAAAAAGAAATTAATTGAACAATAGAAATCATTAAGCCTTGTGGTTAAGTTTTCTAGGGGTCATAAAATGCCGTCGGATGTCATCGGTCACGGCCCTTCGTTTCTCCTGGATGTTACCGATCAGCGATTGTAGGACGACAACGAGTTCTCTTTTGAGTTCACCTGTCATCATTCGCCCGCTGCTGTATTCCTAAAACGAAGAGGTGAAAAGAGAAAATCACTCATACATGTAGGCCTACAACCTAAAAAAAAACACGAAAATGTGAACGGAGACGTAATACTATGGGCAATGGCGTACATATACAACGGCTTGGGAAGTTGCGTAATAAGCCACAATTTTTGAGGGGGCAGACATGACGTTTCGGGAAAAAAAAAATCGACGACGTTGGGAGCGAAAGAAGCGAACGAGGAAAAAATGCTGACCTTTTCAATCCCCCCCCCCAAAAAAAAAATCGAATGTGGCATAACATCCAGAATGATGATATTGCATCCTTTTTATTTTCTATTTTTTCTCTTTTCTCTTGGTCGAGCAAAAGTGGGGAGGGGGCATGGCCCGAAAGACCCTTATCTGAATGCCAGTGTGCTTGGAGGGGGTATCAATTATTCCACAACCAAGAAAAAAACAAAACGAAAAGAAGGAGAAAAGAAAAGAAAAATAAGGGAAAGGTAGAAAGAGAAATATGAAAACATAATATTATTCGTTCAATATTTCACAAAACTAGGTTTTCCTCTGACGTGCCTTCATTTTTCACTCGTTCGCAAAACTTTATATACGTCGTGTCCGTCAAAAAATGTAGCTCATTATGCCACTGACCATGGATAGCCGATTGTGACTTGAAATATTGCGGATGTATAACAAATATTAATCTTTGCGCAATCCATACGCAAATCGTCCTATACGACATTATATTAGGATTTTTTTTTCAATCAATACGCAGAAGCGTTCAATTAATACTTTGTCAAAAACCCTTCAATGATAAAATAGCCTTTGTCGAAAATCGGTGAATCAATACAGCTGTATCGTCCGAGACAAATGACATATTTTCAATTTTGATTCCGGTTCGAATTTTCGGATGATGTGCTCTCTCGGTCCACCAACTTCGACAAAACCTCTCAGCTCACTATTCTGATTTGACTTGCGTTTTTAAAGGAATTGGTGCGTTGTAGAAAGCGTCTGCGCGGTGATTGCCGAAAATTCCGATTATTAAAAAAAAAACAGAAATCGAATAAAATCATGAAACTAAAAGGCCAACTCGCCTCTTTGATTTGAGCCAAGCGGGCATCATCTTCAAGGAAGAACGTCAGATACTGATAAGAGATATCAACATCGCAGTCGCCACCTTTTTCCCGATGCTCTGCCTCTGTACTACCACCTCCAGAATAAGCGTATTTATTGATCTGTAAGTCATAAACGGGAAGCAAAATAAGACATCTTTAGTAAACGAATCAAGCAAAATCACATGTAGGTTGGTAAAATGATAGGTATGCAAAGAAGTGGAAATGTTATCAGAATAACCTCCATTTTGTAGTGCAAACTTTTCTTTTCTTTTTTTTCTTTAAAAAAATACAATAACAGTTAAAAGCTACTGAAATCCTTCAATCTGATTGGCTGGTCATAAATTTGTTATAAAAATTTTGCATTCGTTGTTACAAAAAATGTTATGTAAAAAGGGGGAAGGGAGGGGGCTGTAGTCAGTTGTGCCAGTGTGACGTCAGCCTTGTCTGAATAGTGTGGTACAGTTGGGGTAAAGGGATTGATAATTTGTTTTTTATGTTGTTTTAAATGCTTGTTTTTATTAATTGCATATATTTTGTTTTCTTTTTAATATGATGAACGCACCTTATTCTATGAGTGCCTCCGATTCAAAGGAGTCTGTTAAAAAAAAAAAAAAAAACTACCTTATTCTTAATCTCTTCCTGGGTATCGGTAAGGAAGATTGATGATGTCTTATCGCTGGCACTCATCTTGGTTTGGGCTCCCTGGAGGGCTGGAAAGAACGTTGAATGGATGAGGGCGGGCTTCAGGTAATTAAGCTTTGGTGCTACATCTCGAGTCATCCTGAAATATGGGTCCTAGACAAGAGAGAGTGTTAAACGAATAAAAAAAAAAGTCTAAGCCTAAGCTTTCGATCCTAGCAGAATCTTCGTCGGAGGCAAAATGACAAACATATAAAGTGGAACAACCATAATATAGACCACAAACAAGCTACAGCAACGCTAGAAACAAGGAGACAAAAGGGGCATTAATTAGTGAGTAGAGAAGACCAATCAGGTTAGTGAAGGGGATGAAAGAAAAGGAGTAGGCAGACACAAAGGGAAGTTAGTGTAAGTAAGGCCAAGAGGGATTAAGATAATGAGGCAGGCAACATCAAACAGGATCTGGAACAAAACAGTGATAGAGGGATGAATGACTAGAGAATTAGTGAGAGGTGGGTCAAACAGGTTACAAAGAAAGGCATAATAAACTGGTGCATAAGAGTGGGGGAAAAATAAGGATGGAGTTCTATGATCTCCATTGTCATGGCCGTGGGAAGCGAGGGTGTTGAAAAACTCCCAGAATTTTCCGGGTGGTACTGCCAGTATTATTCTCCATAGGCAGCACCCTCTGTAATTCTGCTAGGTGTGACAAAATGGAGAAATCTAACCAAATTGACGTAAAGAAACTCTTTTTTTTGCATGTCAATTTTCCCAGACCAAACTGACCTTCATTTTGTGATGAAACTCCCCCTGCTTGTCACATTTCTCGGGAGCAAAATGATCTACATTTTTTGTAGTGACACCCTTTTTTAGGGGTCTTATCAAATTTCTCGGGACCAAAATGACCTTTTTTGTGTACCCCCTTTTTATTGCTTGTCAAATTTTCATCAGCACCCCTAAAAAAAAAGTTCCTACGGACCTGTCCATTGTCAACGAGAACAGATATAAAATTCGTTTAACTTATTCATTTAACCATCGTCTGCTTAATCAAAGAGAGATAAAAATATCAAAACATTGTTTGTTCTAATTACTCATCTATATTCACTGGTTTTCCGTTAATCCTCCTTTGTTTTTAATTTGATTTGATTCTAGGTGAAATTCCGTTGATCTTTTCCTTCTGCGTACATAACGGACAATAGCACAGGTCCCAATGCTATGAATATGAAAAAAAAAACATTTGTCACTTTTCTTTTTCAAAGTACGGTTCACGAAAATTACCACAGCCATTGCACAAATTTGGTGAGTAGACAAATAACGCACATAACAGAGAGCGTTAGTACGAATTACACCGACGGGGTACCTTTGGAATAATTCTAACATACCCTCGAAACCAGACCGGTCAATTTAATAAGTCATTAGCAGATTTTCCTATTAATGATAACTTGTCACATGAACGAATTCACCAGATCAGTTTAAAATGATCTATTTTATCATTTCATATTAAAAGATAATTCACACTTTACCTGGTCAATAGCACAAGGTATCAGGCATGGTACGTCTGCAGCTTCCCCGAAGATCTCGGGGAACGAGTTGCTGAATGATGGGGTGGCCTGAATTGCTGGGAAGCTGATCTTACCTGTAAATACGTAATGACATTTTACACTAACGACGCTTCAAATATGTGCAAAGTAAATCACTAATGTACCAGGTTACATTATTTATTTATTTAGCACTTTTAGAATGCAGAATTTTATGATTAAAATTCCTTTTTTGCAACTTGTACATTATTGGTATAATTATTATCATCCTCATCATCATCCTCATCATCATCATCGTCATCACTATCATCATCACCATCGTCATCATTTTCATCACTATCATCATCACCACCGTCATCATCATCGTCGCCATCTTTACTATGAACACAATCATCATCATCACTATTATAATTTCCATCGTCTTTATCATCATCATCATCATCATCGTCATCATCGTCATCATCATCATCATCGTCATCACTATCATCATCACCATCGTCATCATTTTCATCACTATCATCATCACCACCGTCATCATCATCGTCGCCATCTTTACTATGAACACAATCATCATCATCACTATTATAATTTCCATCGTATTTATCATCATCATCAACAACATCACCGTCGGGGTCAGCGTCATCCCGATCATATTCACTCTCTACATCGCCATCATCGTCGCCATTATTAATACGTACCTATAGCATCACTTTCGTTGAATCCAAAGATTCCTCTGACCTGATTGAAGGTAACCAACTTCTCCACCTTTAACATGTTCTTGTAGAAAGCAGCACATGACCTTAAACACGAAAATAGCAACAACAACAACAACAATGTTCAAAGGTCAACTTTAAATGGATGAAGTCAACAGTCTGATTCATAACCAAAACTAGGGGAGAAATGAAAATTACCAAACAAAAACAAAAGTGAATAGAATATGATGGATTTAAAGATGTCTTTGATAAAGAGGAAACCGATGATTCGGTTACTGTAATGATATGAAAACACGTTTCAGTAGATTTTATAGAAATAATTATTTCGAACTAATTCTCAGCAGTATTAACTCTTTTCCAAAGTTGTACATGAACTTTAAGAATGTGGACGGGGAGAAGAAGATAAAAGAAAAAAAAAAGATGGGAAAGGGGGAAATGAATTGTCACCAGACTTACGATATATAGTCGATGTTTGAGAAAATAAAGGTCTTATCCCTGTGAAAACCGCATGAGATGATATCCTTGGCATTCTCGTAGGCAAGGTTCTGGGCGACGTCGGGTGTTTCCAGTTCCCTCCACAAGAACTTCTCATCGTCGGTCATCTGGACGACGAGTGGGACGTCGAAGACATCCTGTAACCATCTGCATTCGTGTGAAGGGTGGGGGGGGGGTGATGAACATGAAATAAATTAATAATACTAAAATAATTATAAGCAACATTCATCATGTTTAAATAGCACTTAACGGTGTTTCTAAGCGCTTCATACGAGGCTAGTTCCCCGACTTTTACACGGCTACCCTGATAAGGTGCTCGAGCATTCAAGGAATTCCTTCCTACCGGGTACCCATTTACTACACCAGGGTGGAGAGTGGCAAATGTAGATAAACCGCAACTGCAGTGTTGCGATGGGATTCGAACCCAGAACCCTATGAAACTTATCCACAGCGTCACAACACCTCAAAACATATTCATGATGCACCAATGCTGTGAAGAGCACAATGTCCCACAGTGACAGGAATGTAGTCGAGGACGCCTTCAACGTTACGGTTTTTTTAGCCTTGGTATCGGCACAGAGTCACTTGTGAATTGTTTTCTCCAACAGCCTCGTGACTTGGAAGTATCGGCCTTGCCTCCATCCCTGCGCGGGGTGTTCACAGTGTGGAACACGATCCTCTTCACACTGGTTAGTTTGGGCATTGCTACGAAAATATCAATTGAAGAACATTTTTGGTGCGCACCTATTTTTCAAATTGTTTATTATTATTATTATTTTTTTTTTTGGGGGGGGGGGTGGCAGAAGTCCCCCATTGATGAGGTAGTATATCTTTGTTTGCAATTTTCGGCCCTGCTTCCCCTATTATTTGGCTTGCTCACCAATTCGCTTATTGCTACTGTTACACGAGTTCAAGCAACTCAAATCCAATCACATCTATTACATATGGTATATTATTGTTTGGTTAGAGTCGGTTTCGTTTGTGTCACTTGTGTCACTGTAACCATGGTAACACATAATAGGCCTACACAGCTTTCTTAATGGCGAGTTTTTGCAACGACCACGCATACTCTATTTGGAGCATTGAGAATTTATTGAAAATACCCGTCACATCCCAATAAACAGATTAGAGTTCATTGTCGAAAATTAGTGAATCGGGACAGAAAGCCGTCCTACTATTCGGAGCTGACTAAAATGGGCAAATATGTCGTTAGGACGGACTGCTGTTTTGATTCACCGATTTTCGACAAAGGCTGCTTTGTGATGAAGGGCTTTTGACAATAGATTTTCAGCGTTGAAGAAATCGTCTGCGTAATATTGCGAAAACTCTCTATTACACTAACTTTGTAAAGATGAACGGGATTAGATGACCAACATGCATGGAAGAAGAAGAAGGCCCTCTACCGGTGTATAGGAAGAAGGGTTTCTTTGCCTCGTACAAATCTAGAATGTTCTTCAACTCTCTGAAATAACAAGAAATAAATCTATGTTAATGTATGCTTAGTTAATACGACTATTATATCTATTACTATGACTACTACTTCTACTACTACTACTACTACTACTACTACTACTACTACTACTACTACTACTACTACTACTACTACTACTACTTCTACTACTACTACTACTTCTACTACTACTACTACTACTACTACTACTACTACTACTACTACTACTACTACTACTACTACTACTACTACTTATATTGCTGCTGCTGCTGCTACTACTACTACCACCACCACTACTACTACTGCTAATAATAATGATGACAATATAAGTAATAATAATAATAACAATGATAATAATGAAAATTAAAATAAAATGAAGAAGAAGGAGAAGAAGAAAAAAAAAGGAAGAAGAAGAAGAAAAAGGAGAAGATTAATTATTATAACTTTGATAATAATTGTATTAATAATGATGATAATAATAACATAATAGTATTGATGAAAAAAAAATCTCTGTGATCTATTCATGTGGTATTTTACTCTTTCTTTGATTTTGTTAGAGAAATGTCTGATAATAAATTAATCATTGCACCAAACAATTTACTTCCAATGAAGCCATGCTTCATACCACGTGATCTAGACTGACCTATGAGAGAAGAATATTCCTCGCCTGAGGAATCGATGCGGCTTATGTCCCGTCACCTTTTCAAATCTCTTTAACATCGCGTCATCGATCCGTTCACTGCCAAATTGCCCTATAAAATGAAAATTACAATAATACTCAATGCACATTTTTAGCTTAAAATCTTTACAATAGCCATGTTAGAAAAAATAATTATAGTATTCATAATAATCATAATCATAATAATAATAATGATAGTAGTATTAATAACAATAATAACAATGATGATAATAATAATACAACAACAACTACTACTACTACCACTACTACTACTACTACTACTACTACTACTACTACTACTACTACTACTACTACTACTACTACTACTACTACTACTACTCCTTCTACTACTAATAATAATTACGTTTCATTTACCCAGGGTAGCAATTTTAGCTGGAAACTGCTCTACCAGCGGGCCCTGCATAAAAATAATATCTTATTATTAACCTTCTCCAATCTAAATGCCGAGCGCCTAGCAAGAAGGAAGAAGGTCTCATTTTATTAGTCTTTTGTATGACTCGGCCGGGGATCGAACCCACGACCTCCCGTTCATGAGGCGGACGCTCTGATAATAATAGTAACGATAATATTAATAATAGTTAATATATAATTGTTAATAATAATGTAATAGTTCTTGTATAGTGCATATCATGATATTGTGATAATATAATGATAAAACTTCCCTACGCGCTTCCAAATGACTTGGATATCATTACCCTGGCTTTAGCCCCGTAGCCTTTTTCAAGGTTACAAGGAATAAATTCCTGCCACCTTACTTAGGTTTATGCAGCAAAATTTGGATAAATTTCTTGCCTAAAGAAATTACGCAGTGGCTTGTATTCAAACCCAAGGCCTTCTGTTTCAAAGTCAGAAGATTAATCCACTAGTCAACAAGACGTTTTTGGATACTTTCCTTTCTTTAGCCCATTTTCCCAATTTTTGGGGGTCATTTTTGGTCTTTTTTTTTTTTGGGGGGGGGGGGGGCAGAGAGATCTATTTGACATAAGCAGTAAAGGGTGATAATACACATACGCCGAAAGTGGACCGTGGCCGGCGTTGGATTCTCTACTGATATGAATCACCCCCCTCTCTTTTTTCAAAGCATGACTGACGCTAGCTCGGACTGAGATGTGGTTTGAAGCCGGGCGTTACGCGCGCCGATTTCAGTCCTGCAATCGGTACATTTTTTTCATTTTTTTGTAGCAGGAAAAATACTTTAATTGGTGAATAAGGTGGCGGGTGGCATTTCATAAAAGTGTGGTATAAGTTTATCAATGTTTTTATTAAACCATGGTTCTCAGAATACTACCATTTGAGTTTGATCAGACGGTCGAAATTCTCTGATGAATCTTAAGAAAATTACTTACTAATAAGCTTATCATAGTCCACACCCTTTTCAGATGTCGTTACTACTCTCCAGGGGTCAACGATCTGTTCCGGTTCATCCTTGTTAGCATCAGGTTGCTCCTTCTTTTCGGCCATTGTTTATCTATTACACATAAGAAACATTTGCCAAGTCACATTATAGGGAAGTTTGAAAATAATAATAACAGGGTGCTAATCATAGTAATATTATTACTACTACTACTACTACTACTACTACTACTACTACTACTACTACTACTACTACTACTACTACTACTACTACTACTACTACTATTACTACTACTACTACTACTACTTTTACTACTACTACTACTACTACTATTACTACTACTACTACTACTACTACTACTTTTACTACTACTACTACTACTACTATTACTACTACTACTACTACTACTACTACTATTACTACTACTACTACTACTACTACTACTACTACTACTACTACTACTACTACTTCTATTACTACTACTACTACTACTACTACTATTACTACTACTACTACTACTACTACTACTACTACTACTACTACTAATAATAATAATAAAAGAAGAAGAAGAAGAAGAACAGAGGAAGAAGAAGGGGATTGAAGAACAAAAAGAATAAAAACAGTAAGAAGAATGAAAATTATACTGTATAATATTGCAAGTGTGGGCTTGAGGTAAGTGCCCTTTTTGATTCCTGGTGATGAACGATCAGTCATACTGGATATAAGACACAGTGTCCCACAATGTGTTCACAGTGTGGAACACATCGTGAAATCACCTTTACTCTGTTATATTTGAGTGATAATCACATCTTCACTACATAGTCGACTATGTGAACACACTGTGAACAGTCACACTGTCGAGGTGTTCAGTGTGAAAATATCTTCACACTATTGACTCTGAGCATTTGAACAGTGTGAATACTAATTATTTTCACATTAATGCACTATGTTAACACACTGTCATTACAATGTGTGACACTGCTTCAGAAAGTTTTTTTCTACAAACTAACAGTCTCAGTCCCTCTTTGATCATTCTCGTATTACATACACAGTGTCATTCGGAGAACAACGAAATTCGTGCATCGGAAATAATAATAATAATAATAATAGTAATAATAATAATAATAATAATGATAATAATAATAATAACAATAATAATAATAATACGAAAGAGGTTTAGCATTTATAGTAAAGGAAACATTGATACGTATATAAAATGCGGAAAGAACACTTCCAGCAGAAATAAAAAATTATTACACCTAGCTGTATCGCTTCATATATCTTTCTCACATGCAAATACTCTATCGCTCCTAGTATCCAAATCAAAATGTTTGGTCAGTGATGTACGAATAAAAATCTGGCAGTTGGTTTGATATTTTTAGGCTCTCACTGATTAATCGTTTGAATTTTCGACACATATCAAGCCCAAAACACCCCCCTATATACCCCACCCCTAAAAGCATAGTAATATATTCCGCATGTCCCTGCTGAAAGAACACAGTGTGATCAAAGTGTGGAATATGTGAAAATATAATTCACACTGTTAAAATTCTCAATTCAACAGTATTAATAAAATGTTCACACTGTGGACACTTTGACAGTGTGACTGTTCACAGCGTGGTCACCTGGTCGACTCTATGATTTTCTTGTTTATCGAAATGCTCAAATTCAACTGAGTGACGATATTTTCACACTGTGGACACCAATCCTCCACAGTGTGACTGTTCAAAGCGTGTTCACATGGTCGACTATATGAATATGGGATCCACACTGTTAAAATGCTCAAATTTATCAGTGTGACGGTGATTGCATATTGTGTTTCACAGTGTGAGCACACTGTGGAAAACTGTGTCCTTTTCAGTAGGGATTAACAAACGCAACGTGTTCGAAATGATATTTCTTACCTTTTTATTCAGCAAGCAGTGCCTATACAATCCACAAACTTGAGAGCGCGGAGATAACGACGATTAAGTTGATGCCTGCAAGTAAACTGTGTCTCAGTTGCCCGTCGCCGCCGCATTTATAGAACATGTAGAAGGCGAAGTTTGCTTGCGAAGTTATTTCGGAGGCACGCGTACGGGAAAAAAGATGATGCAATGATTGTTCATAATCATGCCCTTCTTTAATTTAAAAAGAAAACAAAAATTGGAGAAGGCCTAATATTTCGGAGTCTCAGAAAAGTTCCGAGTTTAACAAATAAAAATAATTATGTAAGCTTTGAAGGTTTGCATGGTTGCAAGACTGGTTGGAGAGGTTTGCGGTTACAACATCACATACGTTAGTCCTGAAAAGGACTGTTGGTATATCTTTCTGGCGAAGAGCAAAGCTTATGAGCTCGTAATGTCAAGAATAACAGTTCTTTTAAGAGTTATTAGCATAAAGATAAACCAACAGACCTCTGTTTTGAGGACTAACCAACATGGTGTTACCGCAAACCTCTCAAACTAGAAAAAAATACGTTAAAATACTGTAACAAACTGGGCCTAAATGTATGCCAAAGAATGTTCGAATTATTTAGTCTCATTGAGGATAGATAAAAAAAAAAACAGAGGCGACACCAGAAAATGTCGATAAGGTGTGGGAGCGGTGACGTCATAATTGATCTCAATTGACTTACTTTTAGGTGTATTGTAGATTTAAGTTTTATTTTTCGAAAGGGAAATCCGAATTAGAAATCCTCCGAATATTCATTTTACCCCAATAGTGAATCGTGAGTCCGGTAGCCACTGTGTAGCGCAAGACCGAAGTTGCTCTATCTCTTTGCACAGTTGAACGCCAAACAGGGTAGCAGCAACTCTTATCTTTTAACGTCTTTTGGTCTGACGCGGCCGGGATTTGAACCCCCGACCTCCTGGTTGTGAGAGGGACGCTCTACCAACTGTGACAACACACCGGTAAGAAAGTGGGTGCTTGGGTATCCTTTTAAACTTTCTTACTTAATCACAAGTATCACTTACCGTTCTCTGCATGGGCAAGTGTTTATCCGGACGAAAGTATCAAACAATGTTTACTTTCCAAACGCAGACAATCACAAAGTTGTATGAGCACAATTGGGAGAAAAGCATTACCTTGAAATGTTTTCCACCAATGTTTTGAACAGAAATCGTCATTTTCCACTAACAGTTTTGCTTTGATTTGATTTCTATTGTTTCTTTTGTATCATTATCATACTGGATTGATTTGGATGTTTACTTGTCATTTCCATCCATGCCTATTGTAAAACCTTTGAAAGTGTCGTATCATTATCCACAGCAGATATCTATAAAAACATGTCGATCTGAAGTTATCTTTTACCCTTTTTACACAGGATTTTCTTAACCCCGGACTATCGCTAACCCCGTACTATCTTTTTTCCTTTTCACACATGCCAAATCGTTATTGCTAACCCCGGATAAGGAATGCTTGCTTTTCACACACGAATCTCGCTAACCCCGGACTAGTGGTAGCTCATGAATATTCACGAGCACACTGAGGGTTCATTCCTTTTTACACACGCTAAAATTTCCTTAACCCCGTACTATAGGTGGGGCTAAATTGCCATTTAGCCCCACCTATAGTAATAAGCTTAGCCCACTTTCGTTTTACACTAGCGATCTTAACCCCGTACTATCGCTCTTAGCACCGCAATTGCTGGGATAACCCTGCTTTTTTGCAGGGCCAAATAATCCCGTACTAAAGGTGGGGTTAGCCCACTTTGCAAAAATGCTGTGTAAAAAGAAAGTGGGCTAAGCTTAACCCCGTACTATAGGTGGGGCTAAATGGCAATTTAGCCCCACCTATAGTACGGGGTTAAGGAAATTTCAGCGTGTGTAAAAAGGGTATAAGCTTTCACTTTGTAAGGGCTATGATAATTTTCTATGTTTATCGTCATTAACTAGTATTCCCTAAGTGCATGGATTGTATAACATTCGTAAAAGGATATGACATGTCTTTGTTAAACAATATACATTTAATCGCAGCTGAAACAGGAAGCGTAGTTTATTTTATTTTCTAGGTAATGTATACACGTTGGAGAAATATTGAGTAAAATTTTGATTAACCAGCACGAGGGTAATTATGTTTTCAACCAATTTGGGGCAGTATTTTACCCAAATGTGGGAAGCATATTGTCCAGTAAGGTTTAAAAATGAGCAGCAATTATTTGGGCAAAATCACACTGGATAAATAAAAATGCGCGAAATAAATACCCGATGTTGGTTGAACACACAATTACCCCTTTGGAGCATTTTCACCAAATATTTTTTAGAGTGTCAAATTTCAACCTTAAAGGATTTAAATATATTTGTGAAATGAAATTATGAAAAAATACGTCTTGAAATCTTTTAAAGAAATGAACACGCAACAACATGTCCGCTCACCTTTTCAAACATGTTTGTCATCATGAATATTAAAAAAGCAAACTGATGTTCTATCCCCACCTGTTCTTTAGTATATGAAATTATCTCTATTCCATTTCCAGGACCTAAAACTATCAGATGAAAACTAATTTAATACATTATATATTCATTGCTGCAAATTATTTCATTACAAGAAAGACATACCATTCCTACATTTGTGAAAAAATAAAGTAATTATGATTTTTTTTAAGGCAAAGGAAAAAGGAAAGTGGGAATGTGACATCACCAGCACAATACGTGCATACTACTGTTGTCAGAAAATATTGCTAAACTTTGAAATTCAATAATTCCGTAATTTGCTATCGGACTTTGAATAATTGTTTAGTGTTTTGCTCGGTGAATTTTATTCTATGTATAATTATTTTCCGCATTTTTATACGCCTTTAACACTATCATAGAATGGAAATACGGTCACATAATTATTATTATATCAATTAAAAAAAAAGCCTCAAACTTTATATATAAATGTAATATACACAACGAATCCTACAATAACTAATATTTTTATAAACTATACATAATCATATCTAGAGCAATGAAAGAGTCAGAAATGAACTAAATTTCATTCACCACTCAAACGGGATTATGGAAATGAAATATGCGATTTGGCATTTTTTCAGTGGTATAATCTCAAGAAACTCACATTATATCGTCTCGAGTGGGCAACATTAACTCATGCAAACAAATTATATATACTAATTACACTAATTATCCACAACAGATAAAACTTGTTTATTTTGCACCTTTAAGTGATAAAAGACCCTTCAAATTACCCTCATCAAATGTCTTCATCAGTTTTGGAAGAAAAAAAATTATTCGAGTATTTTTCGCGATTGCAAATATCTGGGACTACTGCACAGAAAAAACAGAGAGAGAGAGAGGGGCGGGGAGAATTGGATTTAATTGGTTATATCATGGACCTACTACTCTGTCAGAGTAGTAGATCCATGGTTATATATACCAGCTTGACATTATGCCAGCAAAAAAGCTGCCATGCCCAGTTCCTATGTGAGTTACCGTAACATAAGTGCAACTACACTACAAAAAATATGAAAGGTTTGAAAGTGGGAAATCGCCATTCAAAGTGGACGAGGAGTGACGACGTTATACATAAGGGTGGAAAATGGTTTCACTCCTCTCCCTTCTGGCCTTATGTGCTTTAGAGTGTACCAAGTACAAGTCGCGAACAATCAAGTTCGTTATCTTGATAACATGGTCATGGTGGCTCAGTGGTAGAGCGTCCGCCTCGTGAACGGGGAGGACGTGGGTTCGATCCTCGGCCGAGTCATACCGAAGACTAATAAAAATGGGACCTTCTGCCTTCTTGCAAGGCGCTCAGCGTTTAGATTGGAGAAGGTTAATACTAACATATTATGTTATGCAGGGCCCGCTGGTAGAGCAGTTTCCTAACTGATGTGGCTACCCTTGGTAAATAAAACATTATTATTATTATTATTATCATTATTATTATTATTTTAAAGATGAAGGTACTAAGCATAACAAAAGTATGTTTGAAGCACAGAGTCCATCAAATATCATCAATTAACATCACAGGTAAGTAATTCGTTTTAACTAAAACATGGGTCGAAATAAGCAATCATAATTAAAAAAAACCTAATTAAAGAACAAAACCAAAATAATCCCCCTGTAACAGGCTAAGATATAGACATTATTTGCATCTTGAATATAAAAAAACATCATCATTGCCCTCAATTCTGAAAATTACTTGGCAAAATATCATTTACAGTACTTTGAGAGAAATAAATCCTTCATATTCATCATGAATGTTAGGTCCTATATGTCTTACAGATTTATTGGCTAAGGTACTCCTCCAAGTGAACCAATAAAAATCAAATAAATGTCTAGTTGGTTAGCTATTGTCACAAAACTTTACAGGTTATAAGCAATTCATAAAAAAGTGCAATTTTCAATGTTTTGAGTGTACATAATAGAGAGTTGCATTCGATTTCAATTGTGACACCCTTTTGTAAATGAGCCCCTTCACTGCAAAAACTCCGGTGTTGATTTAACACCATCAGCCCGGAATCTATATATGTCCACACCAGAGAATTGTTAAATAACACCCGTTTCGTTTTGGTCTAACACCAGAAAGGTGTTAATACAACACCAATTAGTATTAAAACAGCATCGGTTTGATTCCAAACTGGTGTTGTTTTGATACTTCTCTGGTGTGGACATATATAGATTCCGGGCTGGTGTTAAATCAACACCGGAATTTTTGCAGTGTTGTTTCCCACAGTGATGAAATACATTTTTAAAGGGCATGCCAATAAAATAACTTTATTTCTGAGATTTTAGGATATTGCACTGCCGTTATCGACATTATTTACTCCATACTCATTAGATGCAATTAATATGATATGACTCAAAATAAAAAAGACATAAAGTCACCCACTGCATCGCTTATCGCAACATCGTGATTAATAAATGCGTAAATTAATTCCCTTGTCATGTAGTGTGATTTTTTTTCAACGACTTGAGATTACGAATAGCTTTACAAATACGATTTTTATCTATTTTCTCATTTAATTGTTTATTTTTCATAAAATTAATGTCTATGAATCACGTGTTTGGAAACGCCCCCTCGTTAATTTTTATCATAACTTCAACAGTTTTGCGATCGTTTTCTTCCTTTAAACATGTTAAAACATCTTAGAGGAAATGGCACAACGTGATGAGAACCAATAAATTTGCTAAAGTTTGCTTGACCTTTCGAGGGGGAAAAGTCATATAGCATGCAGTATATCCACTGTTTCACATGCAAAGTCCCACAACTGAGCTGTCCATCGGCCATTTGGTCTAATTACAACTTCGTTTAATTTTATGTTAACTTTTCTTTACTAGTTTTACGTAAAACTTTTTTGGTACATTACATAATGTTTGATATACTAGTACCTCAAGATTTAAATTACATTACCAAGTAGTTTGTTCCCGTGTTTTATTCTTTTGGTCACATCCCATCATGGTCAAGGTCTTTACGTGTTTGTAGACAGCCGGGGGCGTTTCATAAAATTCATACATTTTATAGATTCCATAATTTTCATCTTTGTTATTCATATCCCGATTTATTACTTTGCTAATATGTTTGAAATGAAAAAGAATCAATTCAATTCAACACAGCTGTTCGTAAGTAGAATGACTTTAAGAACGACTGGTGATCCTTTCTTATGGTACATGACATTCACCATTAAATGTTAATTTGTGATTATTTAGGGCGTAAGTTTTACCAGTCATTCTTAAATGCGCTTTTAACTTACGACCAGCTTTATGAAACACCCACCGGTTTTAACAACCAAACCATATTAACTACAACATACTGACCAAAAATACCACGATGTTTAAAATTCCGTCCACCTGTTCAATTGCTTCTGTGACATCTTAATTTGTGTTTATTTCTCTATTATACGTGTGATTTATTTGTAAATTCTGCTGAAACTCTGCAATCACATGTTTTGATTGCACTGCAAACACTCCGGTGTTGATTTAACACCAGCCCGGAATCTATATAGGCCTACATGTATTTCCACACCAGAGAAGTACTGAAACAACACCAGTTTGGAATCAAACCGATGCTGTTCTAAAACTAATTGGTGTTGTATAAACACCTATCTGGTGTTGGACAAATACCAAACCCGGTGTTGTTTAACACTTATCTCGTGTGAACATATATAGATTCCTGGCTGGTGTTAAATCAACACCGGAGTTTTTGCAGTGTACGTGTGATTTTATAAATTCTGCTGAAACTCTGCGATCACGTTTTGATTGATTTTAACATGGCCCTGGGAAGCGGGACTGCTGGTGGTGTTTCAGCACCCCCCCCCCCAAAAAAAAAAAATCATTGGGGTGCTGCGTGTATTATTCTCCATAGGCAGCACCCTCAGGTATTCTGGAAGAGGTGTAAAAATTGAAAAAATGTAACCAAAATGACCTTCATTTTGCATTGTAAAATTTTTTTCCTTTTCGATTTTCTCGGGGCCAATTTGACTTTCATTTTGTAGTGTAATGAAAACCTTTTATTTTGAATAATTATTTGTTTTTGCTTTTCAAATTTACATCAGCACCCCCATTAAAACATCGTTTCCATGCAGGGCCCTGGATTTTAATAATGGAAAGAAGCAAAACATCAGACGCCTTCACTGTTAGAAAATTTCTACTTAAAAAAAAACAGAAATTCCTGCAGCAGAGTCTCGAGAACACCTGTAATCTTACATGCATTTGTGTAAAATTACAGGAAACAGATATTTGGTGTATGTAACCTTACAAATTCATCGTAAAAAAATTGTTTCTCCCTCTTTAAAACAGAACTGTTCTGTAAATTCTATAAAAATTGTATAAAATCTTTCCTGCTTTAACAATTAAAAGAATGATTCGGTTACTTCTTTCTGTAAAATCTGTTTTTTTATTTTTCTTCTGTAAAATCTTCTGTTTTTTCTAACAGTGTTGGTTATCATATCACCTTTCAAAACAGAATGATAAATATATATTTTCTATTATGTTTTATTTTACATTCAATTTGTTAGTGAAACATTTTTCAATTAGCTATTATATGTTTCGATTAAATGAAAGGGCAAAAGGAAAAACTATAAATCGTGATATTTCTCACACATTTGATATTGACCTGACAAACATAAATGAACTATTATACTTGTAATAGATCATCACGGGTGGAAATGGCATGTTAAAGAACCTTACTAGAATATGGATATTAAAAGTAAAGTACAAATAACATAAAAATTGGAATAAAGTTCATTCGCCCAACGTATGACTATCAAACTAGTTTTCAAAAGGAGTTTCATTGAGCAATACTGTAAATAAAAAGGAGGCAGAGTGTTTATGTTTTTTCAATGACTGAATAAATCGAACGTTTAATATTTATTAACAAAAGTAAACATAGATATGATATTGGGACTCTGTCTGTGTGTCTCAGTTTCTATCTCTTTCCTTTTTTTTTCCTTTTTCTCCAATTTCCCCACCCCCTTCTCTCTAAACATCGTAGATTGAGTCAATCTAATATATTTTGGTCTGGTACCATTCCGAAATTGGATCAAAAGTTTCAATTGAATAAGAATATAAGAAGAGAGAATAAAAATATTATAATACTAAACAACTTTGTATTGGTCCCTAATTGCAATCTATTTCAATCACATTTTCCCTACGGCCGCCGCTGGCGAGTCGAAAACAAGCGTTTTAAGGGAAATTCCACGAAAAATGTTACCCGAGCTCAAAATCGTGAAATCTGTAATAATTCATATATATAAATAAATAAATATATTTATATATATATATATGTTTATGTATATATATAGGCAACAGTCATAAATTGAGTATCATACAACAGGACTCCTCAAATTCTTTAATTTAAGTGGTATTTGAACACATTTAAAGTACAATAAGACATAATTTTCTTCAAATAAAAGCACAATCTTTGGGTCTTATTATTTCAAAATCAACATCACTCCAGAATATAACTTATATTAGCTTGACATTAGTTATCAAATGATTGTAAGTATAAACATAAGGACCTAAAACCTAAAAAGTGGTCCGAAGTGTGATGTCCGTAACGCAACATTTATGGTCCTGTATGGGATGTATCTAATTATTGTCCGACAACTTAGACCGCTCCCCAGCACCCATTTCAGAAGAAAATTGGATTCACTTCATGCTTTATAAGCTTCACAAACTTTTGACAAATGCGTTGGTAAGTGAATAGTCGTGCCCAAGAAATGTTTGTTTGTAATGGCAAGCATTATGTGTTATAACTACCAAACGATTAACAGAAACGATATAATTTAAATTTAAACTGTTAAGTGCGACCTGCGTGAAACCAGGCTCAGAATGATCATGGTGGTTTCTAGTAATAAGCCCCCAAAGTTGCAAAGAATGTCTGCATGTAATTTCCGTCATGCTGGAGCTGCCCTTTACATTGCTGTATCAGCTTTATGGATGGTTTGAATAAAATTAGATAAAACGGCCGTTGAGGAAATGTGACTGAGGTATTAAAAAGTTCCTTGTTAAATTATCTGAAACTTATATAACATGAAAAGGAGAAGGATAAATAGAAAAAAAAGAAAAGAAAAAATTAACAAGGAAGGGGTGGGAAATTGGAAACATCAATCAAATAAAAGGAAAGAAATCAAAAATAAACGAACCCTACTGGAAAGAAAACAATATCACACAGTGTGATCATAGAGTGTTCACATCGTTCACTATGTTCACTACGTGAAAATAATATTCACACTGTTAAAATGCTTAAAGTCAACAGTGTGAAGATATTTTCGCACTGTGGACACCTCGACGGTGTGACTGTTCAAAGCGCGTTTACATGCATGGTCGACAAAATATATGAATATGAGATTCACACCGTTGAAATGTTCTTATTTAACACTGCGAAGGTGATTTCACATTGTGTTCCACACCATGTGAGACACTTTTTCTTTCCAGTAGCGATTAAGTGAGTCAGAATGGGGTATTTGTTTTTTATTCTCTCTCTATTTTTTTTTCACGAGAAGCAGACGAGAAATCCCCAACCCCAATCTAAATACAAAGGGGTGGGGTTCGAGGTGAATTGCATTAAACATTTTTTTGTTTACCAGTATTTTTTGACAGCCTCGTGGGAAGACACAATACTTTTTTTTACCAATGTATGCTAAGTGAGAATATGAAGATTAATTACAATTTAGAGATGTGGAATGAATTAAGTTAATCCATAAAGTCTCTTGTCCTGCTATGATCATGGCCCTCATCCCTGCCTGGTTTCTGCCACTCCTGCATATGACAATAGATGTGAGACCTGAGTGATGAAAGCAGTATTGGTGACATATCATAGTCTTGGGGAACCCCAGTCACGTTTCATAAGGACCCGTTTCAATAACAAATATACAACTTCTATAACAAATCACTTCAGTGTTCAGTTACGTTCAAGTGTTTTTATTTCTCATGTGTCAAATGAACAATTAAAGAATACAATATCAAAACATAACTAAAAATGAAGTGAATTGGCAATAAATCTTAGATAGTAAATAAAAAGGCTTTAATAGGGGGAATTGTAATTTGTAAACAACTTTTGGGCATTACTTCTATCATGTCTATGTGTTTAAGATCGCAAGCTCGATCTGCTGTGAAAAAAAGAAAAAAAAAAGAAATGGAACCAGTGGGATTCGAACCTGCCATCTATTTCTTGCCGGACTATTCTGGTTCGCGGCTAAGTCACGATGAACTAGAATACAAAATGATGCCCTCGATCCTCTTCTTTCTGACTCATTAAATCGACCCTCTTCTTTCTGACTCATTAATATGCTATTGCCCTCCGCCGTGGACAATAGATAGTAAATAAAGAGGCTTTAATAGGAGGAAATTATTTGTAAATAAATTTTCGGCACTTCTCCTCCTATGTAGGAGTAATGCCGAAAATTTGTAGATTTTGAATTGCATTCATTGTTATCAAGACAAAACACGTTAACCCATTTAATGTTTGTGTTAGAAATCAATTCATCCTGAAAAAATAGTTAATGTCAAGTTTGAAGGGGTCATAATTAACTAAATGTGTGATTTAGATATATCATCTCATGTGTCTGAACTGGCGAAATTTACTCATATATCCATACTGATTAGTAAAACTTTTATCTAGGTATGAGATCGACCTCATAATAGGTCGTTGCCCAGTTTTTCAAGCAGACGACGTGCGAGAAAAAGACAACGATTTTGACAGACCTTCGGAATAATAAAAAGAAAATACAACGCTGCAGCAACTTATGAGATATAGAACGTGATAACATCATTAAAAAAAAGTCTCTTCAGCAATATCATATCTACAATTACGTGGAAGACGACTATTAAATGATTGATCGTGATTATCAGGCGATATTATTATTATCACCCGCTCGTCGATTTCATTAGAAACATAAACATAAATTACATCTCTTACTGATTAAACACAGTCTCGTGACAGATTTGAAACGCCCCCGATGAACAAATAATTTTCTGTTTCCATGATGATCTGAAATAGATTAAATATCTTATTTGCTTTTGTAATTTTACAAGTGCCTTCTAAACAATTTTAATATTAACGATAAACTTTTTCTCGAACTTTTTGATTTTTTTTTACTAACGACACTGTCAAACTTGCCATAACACGCCTTTATTAAATCAACTTTCATGCTATTCTGTTTGTAAATATAGTCCTTATGAAACAAAACCAACTTCATTAAATTCTTCGCCTTCAGCTGCGGTAAGTCTAATCTTTTCTTCAATGTTGAGTATGATATTGATATATCTTAGGAATCTATGTGGGTCTACATGTATGTTGATTATATTACTTTTGTTGAAAGTACACTTATATTTTTATTTTTATTATTATATAGAATGCAGTCATGACTCCTTATTATTAACATTAACAACTATTTCAATATAGTTACAGTGGGAATTATTGTCTTGTTACTTGTATTATCATCATTCATGAATTAGTATTATCATAAGTAGTAGTGGGAGCAGTGTATTTAGTATCATCTTAACTATTACTTTGGTTTATGATAATAATAATACTAATGATAATATTGATAATAATAATAATAATTGATATCATTATTGTTATTACTACTTTAATTACCATCATTATTACTACCATCATCATTATTATTATTATCATAATTATTGATATTAATATTATTATTGTTGATATTATTTTTATCATTATCATTACTGCACTCTAAAAGTAAAATGTTAAATCAACATTTGAAAGATTTGTGGAGACACAACAATTTCTGATTGTTGCATTTACCACTGTAAATGGTGTGAACGAACATTTAAATTGTTGACTTTGGCTTTATGGAAGAATGGATATAACATTTCAAAATGTTTGTCACTCCTCCACCCTTTCAAATGTTGATTGAACATTTCATTTTTAGAGTGTATTGTTATTTCAATTATTGTTATTATCATTTCTCACCACACCACCACCATCATAATCATCATCATTGTCATCATCATCATCATCATCATCATCATTGTCATCATCATCATCATCATCATCATTGTCATCATCATCATTGTCATCATCATCATCATCATCATCATCATCATCTTCGCCATTGTTATTTATTATTATTTAAGTATTATTATAAGAAAATTAATATCATCATCATCATCTATTTGATTAGATTAATAATTACCATCGACCTCAAACATTAAATCAGAAGTAAATGGTTCATAACAGACCATCCCCCATAACTTAATGGAATTCAATCGATTGATTTAGTGTATTTATTATGACAAATAATACATGTAATATTTTTGCAAGAAAGTAATAAGGATTACTTTTACAATTTGTCTTTGTCTGAAAACTAATCAGTATATCGTTCAAAAATGTTATCCACTAAAAAACCCCATAAAACGGTTTTAGAGCAATATCGTAAAAACGAAACCACGCCCATCTTTCTATAAAAAATAATACTAACACTATTAATAAACAATGATATCAATAATATAACAAAAAGTGGATTTAGCAGATGATACAACAATTATTTATATTTTCTAGACGGAACTACTTTATCAGCCATAAACTCCACGACATCTGATCGAACCATCTGTTCAAAATGGCGGCGAATAACGGGTAAGACTGTTAATTGTGCGTTTATCTCCCAAAGGATAATGATACAGTACCCTTGAACCAGTTAAAATAAATATATAAAGGAAGAAAAAAGTCAAAGCAACAAATTAATGAAGGTGTGAGAAAAAATAATGCATAATGATAGGAGCATTAAATGAGATCACTTGTGCAATAGAAATCCTCTAATTGACAACGTCCCTGCTTATTTGGTCAATATTTCACTTGTTGTTATTATTATTATTTTTTATTTCGTCTGTCGCAAGATCGGATGTTTTTTATGACAGGACATATGACTCATATTTCTCAACACGATTGGCTTTCTTGTGTGATTAGAAAATCAATTATTCATTAGAATTTACAAAACTAAACGCTTTGCGCTATATTTTCAGTATATGAAAGGGAGAATTGTACATAATTATGTGACATCACAGATTTTATTCGCACTGCGCATTGTAGAATCTCCATGGTATTAGAGTTCTGAACAGGGAATGCTCATAACTCTATCAATATTTGCCCAAGTTTATTCATATTTTTATCTCATTTTGTTGCTTTCACTGAAGTTAACCTGTTCAAAGGGTTTCATTCTCCTTTATTGTATGTCTTTAATGTATTTAACCAATTTACCTGTCAAAATATCAAAGTTAATCGTACTTTCAAATAACAAATTACATTTTAATCATTATTCCCATGAAGTGAATGGTATATATTTTATAATATCTATATAATACATTATATAGCATTCATGAGGCGCCGAATGTATAGTTGCCTATGCAGTGGTGCAGTATATTACACTGGTGGAAGCTCCAGCTGCTAAAGGCGCTTGGTTCATTCAAGGAATTAATCCTGCCGGTTACCCATTCAACTAACCCGGGTTGAGTGTAGCATAGTGTGGGTAAATATCTTGCTTGACCCACGTCCCTCAGACTAAAGGACGAGAGTCATAACCACTATTTTACAGGATTATCACGTGATCAACTTTTTATTTCTTTCACTAATAGAAAACCAGAAGTCAAGGAGCCTACGCTGACCTACGAAAACTACCTGAACATCGAGAAGCTCCTCTCTTGCTTACAACTTCGATGCCCCAAGTTTGGAAAATATGAACACGATGAACACCTCTTCATTACAATGCACCAAGGTAGGGACTACGAACGTAGAGGGCGTCAATTATACTTTACCGGTGTTGCTGCCATCTACGTTTGTTGCTACTGGATTTATCAAAATAATACTTTATTGGTTAAATCTTAAAATCTTCGCTCAAGAGTGTTATCATACGATTTTCATATTATACGATCACCATTGTAATAATGATTGCAATTCGTCATAAGAATCATGGGATCTCACTCGAAAACTGTGATTTGAATTCGAATTTCCGAGCGAAGGCGGTATAGGTCGTTAGTGACTTGTCAATCAAAACACTGCATTGCAAATACAAACTACGATGAGTGCATGACAATTGTATTATGTACGGAAGTGCTTGAAAGGTCACGTAAGCTCCGCCCCCAAAATATGTTTTGGAGGCCAAGCCTTTCACTCGCAAATTCGTACCGTAATATGAGCATGATGAGTGAAACTTAACTGGAATTCACTTCCAGAGTAGAATTTGAATTCGTGATTGTGATTAGCGATCGTGATTCTAGTCATGCTTAGTTTGGTTTCGCAAGTGCTAATTATTTGTCATTATTCTTTTTCTTTTTTTACTAGAATCGCCATTCAAATTACGATTTGTTTAACCGTGTGAAAGGGCGGTATATATACTTTAGATACTTAACCACTAAACATCTCTTGTCAAATCATTGTTGCTATTTCCACCAGCATATGAACTGTGGTTCCGGCAAATGATCTTCGAAGTGGACTCCATCCGAGACATCTTACGTGAAAGGCCCTTGGATGAAACCAAGATGCTGTCTGTGAACAACAGGACGGATCGAATTATCCTAATCCTAAAGGTAAAATAGCGTTGGATTTATAAATCCCATGTCAATAAGAGATTATAATGAAAAGGAAATATATCTACAAAAAGTAAATATATATAATAGCCGCGCGATAGTGTTGATATTTTGCACATTCGTATTATATCCATCAATGGCAATTATTAGTTTTTTTGCATTATAAAAGAAGCGCAGCTAATAAGTGAATAAATTTATTGGAAAACTGTACATTGATGATCAGTATCATTGAGGACCGGTGTGTTGGATTAGTTGGTAGATAGCCCGTCTCACAGCCGGGAGGTCAGGTGTTCAAGCCCCGGCCGCGTCAGTCAGACAAAAAGACTTTGGGAGTTGCTACTACACTCTAAAAAAAATATTGGGTAAAAATGCTTCATGAGGGCATTCACGTGTCCAACCAACATTGGGTATTTTTTACCCAATATTTTTAAAGTGTACCCTGTTTGGCTCTATGGTTTGTCGTTTAACGATATAACAGAAGCTGCAACGTCGATTTTGATCATTTTTTTTTGGCCCTAGCCTGTTGGCCTCGTGCTAACACCCCGTAGCGAAAAATAATGTTCTTATCAATCTTTGTTCTTTTTTTTTAGCTCCTTCTCGGCCACCTTAGCGTCCTGGAAACGATGTTCCCCATGTCATTCTTCAACTTCCGGGATTATCTCTCACCTGCCTCCGGTTTTCAAAGTGCCCAATTCCGGGTATTCGAGAACAAAGTGGGAATCAAACCGGTAAATCGAATTCATTGTTTTATCATTTTGAATGTATTCCACTTTTACGTATACATGCATGTTAGTATTCAGGTCCTTAAGAATATGTTAAAAATTGTTTAATATCATGTTTGAAATGTTTGCATTTCTAGCTTCCATTTCGAGCATCCATTTCCGGGTATTAGTATTCGAAAACAAAGTAAATTCAATTAGCGTTACACCTTAATACAAGTTTATGAAGTTTAATTCACTTAAACTTCTAATATTTGATTCAGGTCCTAACGAATTTGAATAATGTGGTTAATATGTTGTTAACGATAGGCCTAAATTTTACGCCACCTCCCTCCCTCCCCCTTTCTTTCTTTCTTTCTTTCTTTCTTTCTTTCTTTCTTTCTTTCTTTCTTTCTTTCTTTCTTTCTTTCTTTCTTTCTTTCTTTCTTTCTTTCTTTCTTTCTTTCTTTCTTTCTTTCTTTCTTTCTTTCTTTCTTTCTTTCTTTCTTTCTTTCTTTCTTTCTTTCTTTCTTTCTTTCTTTCTTTCCTTCTTTCTTTCTTTCTTTCTTTCTTTCCTTCTTTCTTTCTTTCTTTCTTTCTTTCTTCACTTTAAAAAATGAAGTGCTAATTTAGCACTTACAGTGCTTGTAAAGTGACTGCACTACGAATGCTGAATTTAAACTAGAAAATCAGCACTCGTAGTGCAGTCACTATACAAGCACCGTAAGTGCTAAATTAGCACTCCATTTTTTACAGTGTTTCTTTCTTTCCTTTTTCTTCTTTCTTTCTTTCTTTCTTTCTTTCTTTCTTTCTTTCTTTCTTTCTTTCTTTCTTTCTTTCTTTCTTTCTTTCTTTCTTTCTTTCTTTCTTTCTTTCTTTCTTTCTTTCTTTCTTTCTTTCTTTCTGTCTTTCTGTCTTTCTTTCTTTATTTTTCAAAATTTCATTATTTATACCGTGCGTGGTGGACCAGTGGTAGAGCGCCCGTCTCATGAACGGGAGGTCGTTCGTGGGTTCGATCCCCGGCCGAGTCATACCAAAGACTTGTAAATTAAAATGGGACCATCTGCCTTCTAGGAAGCCGCTTAGCATTTAGATTGCAGAAGGGTTATAATGCAGCGTCTTCAGTTTCCGAACTGAAGCGGCACACCTGGGTAAATAAAATTTCTTTGTTTACATATTTACGTCTGGGTAAAAAAATATATGATTATTATTATTTATATCTATCTTTCCCTCTCCCCACTCTTCTCCTCGACTCTCTCTCTCTCTCTAGGATGACCGTATCCAGTACATGAAGGATGAGTACGTCTCACAGTGCAATCCTGACAAACAAAAAGACATTCTCGACGCTGTGGATGAGGAAACACTATTCCAAATCGTAGAGGTACCCTTTCTATCTTTCCAATCTTTTTCAAGTGTGTGTGTTTTGTGCGTATGTGGGTGTGTTATCAAATGTGTGGGATGGAGAGGATATGATAGCGTGTATGAAGAAGGACGTGTCATGCGTTCTCCTTACCTTTTTTCTCCTTTATTCCTTATTCTTCCTACATGCTAACGCAGGAAAAAAAAATTAAAGGGTCGTTGGAAATGGAAATGTGTATAGGGATGATTATAAAAAACTGGGGGGGGGGGGGCGTGGTTATTGAACTGTACTACAATTTGTGGGATCACTTTTGATAAACGCCAGCACACTGAAATGTCACATGCATCTGGGATGTATGTCTACGCATACCTATAGAAGTAACGCAGCCTTTTCCATCACATCGGTCATTGTCGATCATTTGAGAAACAAACTAATAAGCCAAACATACAAAGGGTCAATCGAACGTACTCATGGGCGGAAATATCAGGCGGATAGGGGGGACGCGTCCCTCCTACCTAAAATAGTAGGGCGACACAATATCAAATGCCCCCTACTATCTTCTGTCTTTTATGATGGAAAGAAATACATCATTCAAAATCGAAATAAAACATGTATTTTTGTTTTTGTCGAGATGACCTTACTTTTTTAGTGATAGCCTTTTTTTTTTTGCTTGTCAAATTTGTTTTGGTCGAAATGACTTTACATTTGGGGTGATAACTTTTTTTTTTTTTGGCTTGTCTAATTTTCCAGCCCCTGGTCCCCCCTACCTTTTGGGAAAGATTTCCGCCCATGAACGTACTGGATCTTTGGGCGCTTAACGCGATAACCTGACGTGATGCCCGGATGTAATGGCTGGAGCCTACCAGACTGCCAGTTATGAATTATAGTTCTTTATATAACTGACTATTCACGAGCATATATCTTATTTATTATCAATACTAGCGGTGGCTGGAACAGACACATGGGTTGGAGGAAGATGGATTCAATTTTTGGAAGAGATTCGGAGAGAAGGTAGAAGAACGTCTCAAGGATATCAAGGCTAGAGAAGAGGTGAGTGATTTCGTAATTATGATAGTAATAATACAATCAATTATTGTTTTATATATTAAACAAAAATTTTACTAATATAATACTATTAATAATGACGATATCCACAATACTATTTCTACTTCTACTACTACTAATATTACTTCTAATAATAACAACAATAACAACAATAGTAATAATGATAATGATGATGATTATGATGTAATGCTAATAAATAATTGTTTATGTTATATAATAATAATAATAATAACAATAATGATAATAAAGGTTGCTACCTATATAGCGCACAGGTATGTATCACATACCAATTCAAGAAGCCTTTATCTATATAAAACAACAGCCATTGATGATTAAATAATCCTTCGTGTGGAATATCATTTTTAGAATCTATGAAGTTGGCCGACAGCTAGTACGACTCTGAACCAATATAGCTAAACATGCTAAAAGAGCCTGAAATACCAGACAAAGTCATAATAACCAGTGGTTTCTTTCTATTTGCCGTGTTTGTCGAATAGAAAATGATTATTAAGAATGAAAACAAAAATATACAATATCCTAAACAACTGAACATACTTTTTTTTCTAAGCGCTACAGAAAAAAAAAGCTTGAAGAGTTGATAAATAATTGCTGTCAATAATAGGGATGGTGATGAGTGCAATACAAAATAACACATACGTAAGCCTACATAAAGTAAATAATTATTTTGATTCTATGAATTGATAAAAAAAAACAGTTTTTAGCATCCAATTCGCAGACGCACTCTGCAACGTTAAAAATACATCGAAAACATCTTTTAAATCACAATGGACAGATTAGAGGTCATTGTCAAAAGTTGCTGGACCGGGACAGCACATCGTCTTAAGATTCGGACCGGGTAACAAAAAATGCAAATGTGTCGTTTGTCCAGAGCTCGTAACACAAAGATTAGCGATCAATCGCTAAATGAACTGACCGATCACAATCAATTTTACATGCGCATTTGGCTCAAAATACTGACCAGGAACCAATCAGAAGTGTTCTCTCATATTTACTATTCATCGCTAAGTTTGTGTTACGAGGCCCACGATGACACTGCCGTTTTGATTCATCTGTTTTCGACAAAGGTTGCTTTATTTTGAAGGGTTTTTGGTGAAAGATTATATGCGGTATATAAATGTAAAAAGCGTTTGCAAAGTAATTGCTAAAATTCCTCCGGTATGTCTATTATGGTAGGTGGCGGATGCTGATCACAAGCCAGGATTAAAGAAGGACTTTGATGCCTGCAAGGATATCTTTCATAAAGTTCTCACCGAGGATGAATATAAGAAATTGCTGGCAAGAAGTATGTACATGGGTATTATTCCTTTAGGAGATCATTATAGTGTCATTGAAGAGGAATCCTTTTTTTATCCCCAAATATTGCTGGAATTAGGACCATTAAGAAAATAGTGCATAAATCAGGGTACTAATGGATAATTCGTTTATCCGTTCCGATCAGGAAGAAGCGAAAACGGAAATCAGCCTCGTGGTTTGGTCCTTGAAAACACAAAATCGAAATCACAACGAGAAAAACGTGTTGTGATTTCGTTTTTGTAGATCAAAAACAGAAAATTGAAATCAAAAATACTTTTGGGCTTTTTCTGATTTCTCATTCTAGATTTGTGTTCTTATATATCAAAAACAAAATCAGAGCACGCTTTCCGCTCCGTGATTCTGTATTCGGACAATCGCACAGCAAACATCAAAATTGCCGTTGGCTCTCTGATTTCTGGTTTGCTTTTCGTTCATCAATATTAAAGAGCGCCATCTACGTCAACAAAATGTTTAAAGTGCTATATTTCAAAATTATCATGATAGAATTCAAAGAAAACCACTGTTCTAGCATATATACTGGTAAGCCATGGGTGTCGATCTGTATTCATGGTTGGGGGCTGTTTTGCTTTCTTGTAAGGGATCTTTTTTATTAAAAAAAAATTGATAGCTTTTATTTTATTATTCTCTTAGTTTGGGCGGAGGTCAGTGCCGTAATGAGTCTAAAGTTTTCGGGGCAAGACATGACAAAAGGGCTAAATTCATTTCAAAATGCTGTGAGCGAGGGAAGCGATCGAGCCAAAATAGCCTTTTAAATAGATAAATCAAATTTGTGCAACTGATTTTGATATGATATATGTTTTAAACATCATGACAAAATCCATCATAACAAATTAATTTATATATCAAAAATATATTTTTGGCTCGCTCGCTTCCCTCACTCACTTAATTAAAAATTTATTTTGCCTCTTTGTCATGTCTTGCCCCGAAAACTTCAGACTCATTACGGCACTGACCTCCTCCCAAACTAAAGAATAACAAAATAAAAGCTATCATTTTTTTTTTAATAAAAAAGATCCCTCACAAGAAAACAAAACAGCCCACAACCATGATTACAGATCGACACCCATAGCTTACCAGTATATATGCTAGAACAGTGGTTTTCTTTGAATTCTATCAAGATTATTATGAAATATGGCACTTTAAACATTTTGTTGACGTAAATGGCGCTCATTAATATTGATGAATGAAAAGCAAATCAGAAATCAGAGAGCCAGCGGCAATTTCGACGCTTGCTGTGCGATTGTCCGAATACAGAATCACGGAGCGGAAAGCGTGTTCTGATTTTGTTTTTGATGTATAAAAACTTAAATCTAGAATGAGAAATCAGAAAAAGCCCAAAAGTATTTCAGATTTCAATTTTCTGTTTTTGATCTACAAAAACGAAATCACAACACGTTTTTCTCGTTGTGTTTTCAATGACCAAACCACGAGGCTGATTTCCGTTTTCGCTTCTTCCTGATCGGAACGGAAAAACGAATTATCCATTAGTGCCCTGATTTGCATGTAGGTAATCACCAAGAAAAAGTTTTGTTGTTATCGTTTGTTTCTTTATTTAACTTTTATTATTTCACCGCAATTTCGCTAATTGGATATGGTCGATGGGCGTAAAATAGAAAGAAATGGAAAGGGATGATCGATGGATGTAAAGAATGAGTGTCCGAGATGGGGCAGAGAGATAGTGGGTATACAGTTAGAAAAAGATTGAAGGATGTATGGATGGGTAGATAAATAGATAAATAGATAGATAGATAGAAAGACGGATAGATATATAAATAATTATATTGATAGATATATAGAGAGAAAGAAATAAAACAAATAAATAACTAAATAAAGAAAGAAAGGAGGGAAGGAAGGAAGGAATGAAGGAGGAAAGGAAGGAAGGAAGGAAGGAAGGAAGGAAGGAAGGAAGGAAGGAAAGAGGGAAGGAAGGAAGGAAGGAAGGAAGGAAGGAAGGAAGGAAGGAAGGGAGGAAGGAAGGAATGAAGGAAGGAAGAAGAGAGAAGAGATGAGAAGTAAAGGCATTTTAACTTTTTTTCTCATTATTCATTACAGAGGAAGTGAGACTTTCACACAAAGCCCTACAGGGGGCGCTAATGATCTCTTTCTACCGGAATGAGACGAGGCTCCAGCAATCATTCCAATTTCTGACTAAACTCATCGATGTGGACGCCTACATGAACAAGTGGCGATGTAAGCGATTACTAAGCTAAACTACATTTCAACCCTTCCGGAATAAACCCTATGTCCCACAGTTTATGCCACAATGTGGAACACAATGTGAAGTCCCCTTCGGCATTTCAACAGTGTGAACCACATATAACTTATTCACATAGTCAACCATGTGAACACGCCGTGAACTGTCACACGTACTGTTAAAATATCTTCACACTGTTGAATTTGAGCATCTGTAATCAGACTGAGTGACACTGTATTCTCTCCAGCTGGGTACTTTCTTATCCTACCATTGTGTTCGTAGAATCAATTAACATAATTGCGTAAGAACACCATAATGTTTCCAGGGAGCTCAGTGACCGTAGTCTGACCATGTGTTTACAGTGTGTCCTTAGTTGATTATTTTCACATAGTCCAACATTATGAATGTGTGAATACACTGTGTACTCACACAATCCTACACACACAACGTTGATGCATTCACAGTGTGGAATTATAATTTTACTGTTGAATGTGAATATACTATGTACACACACACGATGAGAACACACCGCGACATTTCTTTTTTATAATCCTTCTCTTATTCTAATTTCTTTCATTTATTCCCTAACATTTTACTCATATTATTTTTCATGACTGAAAATTACAGGGGGCGGCCGCCCCAGCGCCCACGTATCGTCCCCTCTTACCTGTATTTCCCCGCCATTTTTTGTCCAGCTTTTGAGACCGAATTCGTAAATACATGCCTTCGAAATTGCGAATAGTGTAAAATGCTTCCAGGCAGACTTTGGAGGGGGGGGGGGGTCTCCCCTCCCATTAAGCTCGTGAATGGGAATTGTAATATAATCATAATCTATTTCTATTTTTTAGACAATCATTTGCTTATGGTACATCGCATGATCGGTGCTAAGCCAGGAACCGGGGGATCATCAGGTTACCACTATCTTAAGGCAACTATCAGGTAAAATATATAAATACTTGTTTACTTTATTTTTTTTTATTCATTAGTTTTTTTTTTTTTTTTTTTTTTTTTTTGGGGGGGGGGGGCTCATAACGGTACTGTGGAACTCCCCCATCTCGCCCCTTCCCCCCGTTTAAAAAGTACGTACCTCAAAATTGGCAAACGATTCAGAACATCTTGTTTTTTTGTGGGAGGAAACATATTACCTTTATCATGTTCATCGACCTTTTCCAGGAGTTGATATAGGTTTTTGTATAGCGCATATTACGCCGCCTCTGTGCTCTTCCAAGTGAAAATGGCTATTGTTAATAGATTATTTCGAAGTTACCCCATGGGCAATTTGGGTCAAATGACCTTTCATTTTTTACATTATGATAGGCAGGTTTCAAAGCAAGATATTAAGTAAACATGCCTTAAATTGTAAGATGCAGAAATTGTATAGACCAGGTGACTAGAATAGCACATCAGTGAACACAATAAAAGTATTCGTTGCATGCTTACTTGGAATGCATTAACGAGTTGCTATAACAATATACCTGGCCAACTGTGAAATACCAGTCGCTAGTGGACGCATTGTGCGTGGATTTTTTTGAGGATCTATTGAACAAGATTTAAAAGAATGTATGAATAATCAAGACATCAAACCGCCCTTTCGCACGGTAACAAAATCGTAATTTGAATGACGATTCCAGTGAGAAATAAGGCCAATGACGCATTTTTAGCACGTGTGAAACCAAACTAGAACATGATTAGAATCACGAACGCTAATCACAGCGAAGAATACAATCGCAATCATTATTACAAAGAGGATTCAAGATTCACATGTGAAAGGGCCAAAAGTTTGTGCTTATCTCATTAGATATTAAACCGACGTGTCACTTTAAGCAAGAATTACCTGCTCCTGATCATGCGCAGAATAGAACTCTGAACTGGCCTCATCTTTATATGGGCTGGTGTCCTTTTAACCGGGCCTTGTAAGCCCCCATCACACTTATTCCGAATCAAGCAGAATTGGCCTGAATGAAAGGGTTATTGTTTGACCACCAGTTGGTCATTTAAATCTACTTCGAACACCGTTCGAAAATATCCCTCGAATGTTTTGAACATGACCAAAACCTTCGGGACGGCCAAAAGATAGGACAAAAATATTTCGAATGCACTCAGAATGCAGTCAGGATATTTAGAATGCCCCTAGAATGTCCAAGAACGTAGCACGAATTATCAATCTGACTCCATTGTGGTTCATTTTGACTAGTGTATAATGATACACCTGGTCAATTTACTGAATTTCAACTCCAGTTTGGTGAATTCATAAGTTCCTCCCAAAAATTTCTAGATTTTTTGAATATTTTTTTCTTTCCCGCTTGTGGTTGATTCCTGCTGATTCCGAATAAGTGTGATGGGGGCTTTACAACGCACAAGCATAACAAAGGATGTGATACTACCAGGAACTCATTTCCCTCACCTAGGTGCAGCATAATGTGTGTCTCTATGTTCGTCTCCCTTTATCATCGAGAACCGTTAATGTGACTAATAAGCCCACCCCCCTAAGAATAAGAACCCCAAAAAATACGGACGCATGTAAATTAGTCATCTTACGTTGGCTTCCACGCCATGCCAGGTAGTGATTCGGTTTTTTTTCAGTATTTTTTGTGCACCCGACCCGACACGAGACGAGAGGGCAGTATAAAAATTGACGCTCTGAATGTTGTCCCTGACACTAGGTTTGTTGATTCAGTTGATGAAACTATTCTTCTCTTTGAAAGCTTTCAATCATATACTCAATCTGACGTGTCCAAGCTTATTATGAATTTCACTAACACATCATGTATGTTAGATCCCATCCCGACATGGCTTCTAAGAGATAATCTTGTGCAGTTATTGCCATTAATCACTGACATTATTAATATCTCTTTATCTACAGGTAGTTTCCCTTTAGGAGCACATTCATCAATTGTTAGACCCCTGTTGAAAAAGCCGAATTTGGATCAAAATGAACTTTCAAACTACAGACCAGTTTCTAATCTCTCTTTCCTTGCTAAACTCATTGAAAAAGCAGCTTGTTCACAACTAGTTCAACACATCGGAAGCAATAATATGTTTGATTCTGTTCAATCTGCTTACAGGTCGCATCATAGCACAGAGTCGGCACTGGTTAAAGTTAAAAACGATATCGTGTTTTCCCTTGACTGTAACAGAGTTGTTTTGATCACACTTTTAGATTTATCTGCTGCCTTCGACACGATCGACCACAAAATTATTTTATCTCGTCTTTACAGCAGAATAGGTGTGAGATCTACAGCTCTGTCATGGTTTGAGTCATACCTCACAGGATGGTCCTCCAGAGTTAACATTACTGGTGAACTATATAAACCCACTAACCTTGATTTTGGTCTTCCTCAAGGTTCCATTGTAGGCCCCATCGGGTATTCTATATCATGTATATATACCCTACCACTTGGTAACATTATTACACATCATTGTATCAACTACCATCTTTATGCCGATGACACCCAATTGTATATTTCATTCAATCCGAAAATCCCAGGAGATTTAGTTGTTGCTATGTTTCGACTTCAGAACTGTATTTCAGATATTAGAAACTGGATGACAGTTACTAAATTAAAGTTAAATGACTCAAAAACGGAATTCTTCATAGCGGCCTCTCCACACAGCCTACACAATCTGCCAGATCTAAAGTTAATAGTTGGCGATATATCCATAGGCCCTTCAGTTACTGTTAAAAATCTTGGTGTAATTTTTGAAAGAGAAATGTCAATGGTGGACCGTGTTTCTCAAATATGCACTACTGTAACTTCTCATTTCAGGAATATTTCTCGAATTAGAAGATATATTCCTCAATCGGCCTGTAAGAATGCAATTCGTTCTCTAGTTCTGTCCCGTTTAGATTACTGCAACGGTCTTCTCTCTAACATCCCCATTACTCAAGTAGATCGCATTCAAAGCCTTCAAAATTGGGCAGCTCGAATAATTTATCAAGTAACAAGATTTCATTTATCTAAACCACTCCTTGAATCGTTACACTGGCTTCCCATACGACATCGTAAAGTTTTTAAGTTACTTTTGTTAGTTTTTAAGTCTCTTAATAAGCAGGCACCTTTATATCTGCGTGATTGTTAGACCCTATACACCCCTCGCAGGAATGTACGAGCCTCCAGTGACCAATTCCATCTCACATATAAAATCACTAGGAAACTGGCTGGAGATAGGACTTTTACCATAACCGCTTCAAAATATTGGAATCGCTTACCTTTTACTCTTAGACAAGCACCATCTGTTGCTTCATTTAAAAAGGGACTTAAAACCTTTCTTTTTTCCAATCCAGATTTTTTAGGATTGTAAGGTTTCATTTTTATAGTTGTAACAATTTTTTTTTCTTGTTGTAAGCGCTTTGGGCCATTCTGGGAAAAGCGCAGTATATAAATAATAATAATAACGAATGACGATCAGAATTTCCGACCCATCGATTAGTTCGATTGGTGTTGCTCAATCAGCAGTAGACCAATTCTGTAGTCGAGTTCATGGACACAATTTCGAGTCTAGCCTGGGACTCTTTTACTTATTTATTTAATGACAAGAAAAAGAAAGAAAATCGCTGCCGGGTATACCCACTCAGCTCCTCATCACCTGATTATTTAGTGTGCAATAAAAAATAACAAAATACTAGTATTTTATCATTTTATTTTTTCTTCTCCACAGTGACAAGTATCGTATCTTTCTGGATCTGTTCAATCTCGCCAACTACTATTTGCCGCAGGCGTTCGTTCCCGAGCTTACTTACAATATGAAAGCCTTCCTTTCACCGACTGGAAATCCAAATTAATCAATCATGTCAATGAAATCGTCAGGGAGCGTTTCATAACACGTGATATAATAGCACATTTCTAATAAAAGTTAAAAGCTACTGAAATCATGGTATTTGATTGGCTGATGGTAAATTTGTTTTAGAAATCAGAAATGTATTGCTATATCAGGTCTTTATGAAACGGGACCCAAACCTTCAGTTCATTTCAGGTCCCGGTTGCAGAAAGAGTTGTGTTTGAACGCAACTAAACAAAAATCAGTCGCAATACACGATTTTGATAATAATGGTTGATCATCAAAATTGAATATATTTTTATGTACGTTCGCTAAATTGCAACTCGGTTCTTATAGCAAAAAAGTGTAATAATGGTAACTGGTAATCTCGCTAGAAATAGATTATTCGCACCAATTTCTATTCAAAATACAGACGAAATTCAATATCATTTGAACATTTGAAAAAGAATAGCAGCTGAGTTAGAACTTAGAAACACCGTAAATTAAGTGCTGACTCGAACCTGTCATATCGCTTTAAAAAAATATTTTGAACTTAAAACGTACATCAGGGGGCGCGGAAATGGTGGGGGGGGGGCCTGAATGGGATTCAGCCCTACCCATTTCCAAATCCGTGTACACAAACGTAAAAATGGCCATCTGATTGTGATTTTTTTTTGCCTAGTCAGAGCCCCCCCCCCCCCCCCAATATAAAACCGTTCCGCGGCCTCTGTACCATCTGTGTTCCGGGGCTAGAAAAGGCCCCAACCCTCCACGAAGAATATCAATGTTTTTGTTCTGAATCAAATCACCGCACAGTATTTGTCATCTATGAAACTTTTTTATGAACATCGTTGGAATTTTTCGCTTTCACATTTCACGAATTTGCATACCAAATTCATTAGAAGATTAGGAATTGTTTAAAAATTTCGATTTGTGCTCGATCGCTTTCATACGCGATCGCTTTTTTAATACAAAAATATCACATCCAAGAACTAAGCCCCCTTTAATTATATCAATGTAAACTAGATAAGAAGATAAGTTGATATAATAGTCTGAGGTGTCTCCTCGCCCGATTGTAAAATTGTCGTAAAAATGTTTTTTTACGACTATAAAGAATATGGGTTTGCAATAGACACACCTTGATAACTATGTTAACATCTAAAGTAAAAAATCCGATTGCTGTCCTATATGATGATTGAATACGAGCACTGGAAAATGCTATTTGTGAAAATAATTAATTTCCAACACATTTAATATCGGCCAAATAAAAAATAAATGAAATATTATATTTGTAGCAGATAATCACGGGTGGCTATGGCATGTTAAAGAACCTTATGGATATTAAAAGTAAAGTACAAATAACATAAAATTGGAATAAAGTTCATTTCACGTAAGACTATCGATCTATTCTAAATAGATTTTTTATTTTCGCAATACTGTAAAGAAGAATGATGTAGAGACTGGATTATAAATGCCGTTTTTAATAACTTGAAGAATCCTATGTTCAATATTTATTAGTAAAAAATAAACATAAATATGATAGTGATGATTGTAATTAATTTTTTCCATGCCTATGATTTCGGACTCTGGATATGTGTCTTTATTTCTTTATCTTTCATTCCTTCTTTTTTAAATTTATGTTTCCAGTTTCCCACCCTTTTCCTTGCGAAATTATCTGGAATAAAAATTATAAAAAGAATAGAGGATGACAAGAAAAAGCATTAGCAAGGAAGGGTGTACGGAAATTGGAAGTATAAATGAAGTTAAAGGAAAGAAATTGAAGCGAAACAATCCCTGCTAAGAAACAACACATTGTCACACAGTGTGGTCATGGTGTGGACTATGAATGAATATTATTCACAGTGTGAATGAATATTATTCACAGTGTGAATAAATATTATTCACAGTGTGAATAAATATTATTCACAGTGTGAATAAATATTATCCACAGTGTGAATAAATATTATCCACAGTGTGAGTAAATATTATTCACACTGTTAAAATGCTCAAATTCAACAGTCTACATATATTTTCACACTAAGGACACCTCGACAGTGTGACAGTTCAAGGAGTGTTAAGACGACTATCTGAATATGTGATTCACACGGTAATTTTTAAATATGTACACACTTAAAATGTTGGGCGACATACTGTCCATTGTGTTGGGTAATGTATATTGGTGAAAAGAAATATATAAATTCTGGGCAATTGTTATCCTATTGAGCAAATTTATTACCCAATTATTAGGTTGTAATACCCAATTTGGGCAGACTTCAACCAATAGTTGCGTGGACAGTATGTTGCTAAGGATTGGTTTAAAGTTGGGCATTTTTTGCCCAACTATTTTAAGAGTGTATTGTCATATTTACCAGTGTGTAGGTAATTTCACATTGAAAATGAATCGCTAAATAATAAAATCATTATTGATATCGAGATAAACTTGTCTGAAGGAGACATAGTTGACATGAGAAGAGAACTAATTTAAGTTGAATCATATCAGAAAGGAATAAGTAGCATATAACTATGATTGGAGAGAGATGGGTAAAAAAACACAATATCACAAATGCTTCTTTGAAAAACGATTGAAACAAAAGGAAAATAACTTAAAGACAGGGCGAGTGGTTTAAGAAGAAATATCATTAATATTGGTGAAAGTGAACGGAACTATCATATCTTAATTGATTGCCTAAAGATGAAAATGAATCCAATATACAGCATGGAATATCTTCCCCTCCTGAAACTTGCAGAAAAAATAATTTTTGTATAAAAAATTGCAACATTTCTGCCATGGACCTGGCCAAGGAGGATTATCTATCGTTACTGGGGGTGCTGTGACAATGCTTAGCACCCCCAGTAACAAACCTCCGTGGACAGGTCCCTGATTTCTGTTCGTTCGCTTCGTTCCTGCAGCTTTTTATAACTTTCGTCCCTATACGCCAACCCCTAAATGTTGGCCCATTACCCCATTAATTTGTAGGCAAAACTTACAGCCCTCATGCTTGCTCATTAACATGATTAGCACAGGGGCTTGCGGACTGACTGAATTACGTATAGTGTTAGCCTCTTGTCGATGCCCTGTCGGCTGCTTTCCGAGCGAACATGGCGAAGCAAGGGAGAGAGCGAAGCAGAGCGCCGCGCGCCAGGCCTAATTCGCTTCGCGAAAGGAAATCCCTCGCTTCGCTCGAGAAGCAGCCGCCAGGGCCTCGACAAGAGGCTAGTATAGTGTTGACTCTTGGGGCAAAAAGTACATCCTTTATAAAATATTTTAGTCTTGATTTGTTATACCCTCGCAAAGTTGACCCTAAACACGTAGCTTTCCTTGCGAAATAGATACCTTTTTTTTTCATCATTTTAGTGTTTTTGACACCCTTATTACGTTGCGTACGTAACGTGCCCTATCTTGAAAAAGACATAATTTTTACGTGTTTTTTTGGTCGCACATGGTATCCACTCTTCAATGTAAGTGCCCCCCCCCCCCCCCGGGTCCCAAGTGCATAAACATGACTTAAAAACGCGAACGCCCTGATCAACAAACGCTCAAGCTGCTCTATCGGAGCTTTAAAAAAAAACCAAGCAAGCACATGTAGAATGATCGCTTTATGCACACTCTTGTTAGCAATAGCTTAATCGTCAAGGAAGTGCAAACAGTCAGAGATTGTTGAACTTACTAGCAAAAGCATTTTGCTTCCTCAGTTTAATGCATACGGAATTAAGCGAAAGCCCAGCAAAAGCAATTGCTACTTTTTATGCATCTGACCTATAATGTATATTTGTAAAGCGCTTTGAGAAGTCTTTCGGATGTAATAATCAAAAGCAAATAGTTATCATTATATTCTTGGCCTGTCAACTACCCCCCCCCCTTAATTTTTGGGTTCAAGGTTTAAAAATGTGATTTTGTGAGTTTGATTCGAGCCCATAATGATAAAAATAATAATGATGATAAAATAATAGTAATATTAATGATAATAATAATATTGATGATAATGATAATAATAATGATAATGATAGATGCTTATAAAGAGCATAATATTTAACAGAATGTCCATGCGCTTTACATACAAGTAATTTAGTCTTTTACCAGTAACTAAGAATAAGAAACATATATATAATTATATATATTTATATATTGAAAATTGACAAAGTAACATTATAATACACCGGGTTTAACCAAAATAATTTATCATGAGAACAAGAAGGCCGATATCTTTAACGTTTTGAGAAAGGCGTAATGACCCTCAGTTGATTAGGTGATTTATTACAAAGTGCAGGAGCTGCTGACTGAAAGGCACGATGCCCCAACAAACTTGTACGAAACACCATTCTCATTGAATAGTGACCATTGTGTTTCTTCTATTCGTCATTATACAAAAACGTGCATGCTTCAAAAGAAGGCAGTGGCAGTAGTGTAGAATCGAAGCAACCGGGGCGTAGACTTGGGGTCTGCTGGGGGGCATGTGCATCCTCCCGCTGAGGGAGAGCTGTTCGACACCTTATACTTTCAACAACTGATTTTCCAAACGTTACAGGGGCCGCGGGAACGGTTTTCAAAGTAGGGGGGGGGGGGCTGAGCCAAAAGTGGGGGGCTGACGATGCAAAAAATCACAGTCCTATGGTCATTTTTACGCTTTTGTACACGGTTTTGGAAAAAAGTGGGCTGAACCCCCCTGCTTCCGCGGCCCTGCTTTAGTTCAACCTCCCAAAGGTGTGCACCTCTCATACCACTTTAGTTCCACCTCCCCCGGAAGTGCGCCTCCACACCACTTTA
This sequence comes from Lytechinus pictus, assembly GCF_037042905.1. Classification (NCBI taxonomy): domain Eukaryota; kingdom Metazoa; phylum Echinodermata; class Echinoidea; order Temnopleuroida; family Toxopneustidae; genus Lytechinus; species Lytechinus pictus. The sequence goes on from NC_087250.1 coordinate 21,908,583, forward strand.
ATTCCACCTCCTCAAGATCACGGAGCACCTACCAATGCTCAAAACAGCCTACGCCCTAGAGCAGGGTTGGAGTATGATATTTACCATCGTTGCAGAACTAACACGTGATGGACGTTTCAATAGACACTACGAGTGTATGAAAACATCAAAGAATTAAATATGGGCCTACATCTCTTGGCAGCCATCCATCATCACAATTAACTCACTGGCGACTGAAACTTCCAGTCTCGAAGCGTTTAGGTCCCAGCGCAAAGCCCCTACATGAATTACGAAATGCCCTTTCGTGGGTTACGTCTTAAGCAGATCGCCCGGTACTTCGAACCATTGCCTTCTCCATTGAGCATTTGAAGACGGAAAACACCTTGTGGACGGATATTGCTGAAAATTCCACACTTGTTGCCATCGGTCGGTGAATAAACTGTGACAGATATCATCGAAATTCCGGTACGTCCCAGAACCGAAATCCAGTTGAAACCAATTACAGCAACACCAAATGAAACCAGTTGGCCAACTGATTTCAATAGGGAAATTTGAACAACTGGTTCCAATATTATTGAAACCAGTTGCCAATTGGTTCCAGTTAAAACAAATTGGCCTGCTGGAACCAGTTGGCAATTAGTTCCAGTTGAAACCAATTAGGCAACTGCATTTCAATTGATTCCACTAGTTCCAATTTCCCTATTAAAACCAGTTGAATCCAATTAGAGGCAACTGGTTTCAATTGGTTCCAGTTTAAACCAATCGGAGGCAACTCTTTGCAGTTTAAACCAATTGCTTTCAACTGCACTCTTAAAACAAATCACTCAAATTGACTAGACCAGTAGTCAGCTGGGTGCAACTGATATGGCAATCACGGATAGTCACATTTTTGACATATATTCTAATCAGAAATAACTCTGTTCTGGTAAAATATGGCTAGAAAATAGTCAAATGTGACTAGAATAACAGTTGCACCCAGCTGACCGTATATAGTAATTTTTGACTGATTTGTTTTTAGAGTGGATCTAGTTGGAACTTCCAGTTGGAATGAAGTTAATAGTTATGAATTAATTAGCGTTTGCACTTACTATTGGTCATGCCAACACAGAAGCATTGTTATATGTCAATTAATAGCAATGTAAAGGGCATTGATACAAATATAGACTTTCATATATAGTGCGTCCCATGGGCATCCCATGGGATACATCCCCCCACTTTTCGGAGAGGCGAGATGGCATGTACAATCATCCCCTACTTTTCAAAATAGAAAAAAACATGTTTAATTATCAAATGGTTAATACTATTGTTAATCTGTGGAATTATCTTTAAATGCAGTAAAAGTGCTTAAATTGGTCTACGCAAAATTTCTCGCGCGGTCGCTCCGCCCCCGCGCTCAACCTACTACAAGAATTCGGCCGTGACAAATCCCTACACGTTTAGACTATTGCAAAGGTTAAATCCACTGCATCATTTATGTTAGTTTAGTCCATTTATGAATATGTGATTCAAATGACTTTCAAATATAATAATAACTTTTATCATAAACGAATTAAAACATCCTTTAAAAACACTTTCGTGAATATACGAGGGGGTCATCTGGTATTTTTGTGGAAGCGGGGATTTTGTACGAAAAATATTTGGCCTACCGTATTCATCGGAAGTATACGATTAGTCACTGAAGACATTGATAAAATCAATGCCGTTAATGAACCATTCATCCTGACCATTTTATCCATTTATAGGAGACTTAATCACATTAATTAACACAACAATGTAATAAATATTTCATAAATAAATTTTGCTCAAAAATGGGAATGATACATCATCTTCCAATGTAATCTTAAGGATTATTCGAAATATTTCATTTTCGTATTCACCATTAGGATATTTCCACGTTTTTGGAAGTTTATTTTGTGACTTGTGATGGCCTTTGATAAGTTCATATGGCACCCTTATTCCTGATAATCATGATCTTAATTTTGTTTTCATTCTCATCTCACCTTTGACCAGTTAGCAAATGAGTTTTCATTGAACAAAAAAGACTACTTGAATCCCTATTTGCTCTTTTTATATATTTAATAATGATAATAATATTCCGCATCTATATAGCGCTTAACACATCGGAACGACGTCTCTAAGCGCTTTACAGATATATTATTACCCCGGTCATCGGATCCTTGCATGCCCGCATACAATGTATGCACCTTCTCCACTCCCTGGGGAGCATTCCAACAAGAGTTCCAAGACTCAATTGCTAGGCATACTACATAGGCTTTCGCATCCTACCGGGTACCCATTTAACACCTGGGTGGAGAGTGGCAAATTGTGGATTGACGCCTTGCCAAAGGACGCTAGGCCATGGTGGGATTCGAACACACGACCCTCTGATTACAAGGCGAGAGTCAGAACCGCTACACCACAGCGCTTCTTGTTCGTATCCTTCTAAATTTTACGTTATTGATAATATACCTTTATTATCCTCTGCATTTAATGCATATTATTTATAACGACGGAATCAATTATATAAGGCTCGCTAACTACGCTACCCGCCGCAATTTCTCCCATAATTACACTCCCTTGAAAGACGATTTGATAATCATTCTGTTTCTGTTTCTTTCAACTATGGAAAATTTGCTCGTTTCGTTCGCTCGCATTTGGATACTAACAGTAACCAAATAGTTTACGTCACAAGAAATCCATTACAATATCACCATCGTTGTGATAACCTGTTCAAGTAAAAGATGATAGTGTTATGCACGCAGTTATATAGGCCTATATACCCCTGTGATGTGATAATTTCACTCCACATGAAAGAGGGGCAACATTCTTTCTTCCACCTACTGACAATTTGCCGCTTGCTATGCTCATTCGCCAAATTATCAAATAATCACACCTCATGAAAGACGATTTTGGTCATCATGACATTGTCTTCCAACTACCGACAATTTTTTCGCTCGCTTCGCTCGCATTTGGATATTAACTGTATTTCAGTAGTTTATAGCACAACAAATTCATTCTTATAGCCATTGAAAAAAAATATCCTTAGAGGCCTTTAACTGAAAGATAAAAAGATTATGTACGCGGTTACATACCCCCGTATACATAGCCTTAGGTGTGGGGGTGTCCCCAAATTTTTTAATTGTCAGGTCAATATATTGGTTGTATCCCCCACTGCTCGGCCCATATCAACGTCAGTTGTGCGTCCCGGAAAAAAAGGAAACAGTGATTCAGTGTAAACATTTCCTATCATGATCATAAATTTGCTTCATAAAATGTAGGACCTACATGAATGGAAAGATATACTTCTCTACTCTCATTTGAAACCCATCTCAACGTTCCTAATGCACGCATGACTGAGTTAGAACAATGAAAAGTCGTGGTACCAAATTTCCATTTGCACGATCAAATTATGATTTTGAGTTAGTTTTGCTGGCTTTTACTGCTATCTATTCGGAGAAAGGATTTTATATCTTAAATATCCATAATTTCCTCTTTCATATGAGACCTTATTCGTAAAATATGATTGACGCATGTTTGAGACAAAGTTGCATGAAAACATGCCCGATTTCGACCTATTTGACGGATCGTTGGAAAATCAACCATCGTTTTCTCCAACAAAGCATCAGACAATAAGTTAACAGCTTGAACAGCGAACGCTGTTTCGGGCCAGCGAAGAAAAACCCTTTATTGTTGTCATTGACTGGAGTATATGGCTATGGGAATTCAATATTACAATGTTAATAATTTTGATTAAGTTTTATATCAAACTTCTCTCAGTCATTAATTTCGTCGCTTCATTTCACTGGGCATGCTGGGGTGGAAGAATTATGTTTGAAGGGGCGAGGGGGGGGGGGTACATCACTTTCTACAATTGAAAGGGAGAAAACCATTTTCTTGTATTTCTTGAAGTCGGTCACCCCCCATTCAATATTCCAATGACCCTGCCTCGTCTTATCATTTCAGCCAATCTTTCTTTTTCTTTAAACAAGTTTTACAAAAAGAATTCAAACATAACATTCAAGCCAATGACAATCACCGCGCATTTACCAGTAACCCATTATCTACCGCTTTGTTGGAAATGCTCGTTTTTCAATGATCCGTCCAATAGGTGGAAATCACGCATGATTTCATACAATTTTTTCGACAATGCGTCAATCATAATTATTTCATGCACGAGTTGTTATATGAAAGATGGATAAATGAATATCAAAGTTGTATTATGTGTACCTGCCATGTTCCTCTTTTCATTTTCAGTTTTATTTGCACCACTCTTTTCTCCCTCTCTCCTTTCTTTGCCTCCCTTTTCCACGCTTATAATTTCTAGTAAAAAAAATCATCATTATTATCGTTATCATTACAATTATTATCTAAATTACTTTCCATTTTTTGTTGTCGCTTATTCGCTCTATTTTTGTATTTTGTAGATTATGTATTTCAATTTCGTTTTCCGTCCGTCTCTTGTATATAGGTTATGTTAATTAGTATTGGAACGAAGTTTAGGGACTTGCCTTTTTTACAAGCTCTGCTTTCCTCCGTTCAGATCATTTATCTTCAATATTTGTTATGAAATGTTATAGAACTGTATGTATTATTTTGAGTATGTATTATTTTGAACATGCATTTACACTGTAACTCGGATTAAATCATTTGTTTGAACGGAAATAAATAAATCTAATCTTATGAACTTCGTTTTCCGAATACATTGGAGTAAAATTCAGAAAAACTCACTCAAATTCGTAATTTGATCGTGCAAATGGAATTTTGCTACCACCACTTTTAATTGTGCTCAGTCATGCGTGCATTAAGAACTTTAAAAGGTGGGCTTCAAATATAAAAAGAAAATGAGTGTATCTTTTTAATGATATATATCTCATGAAGCGAATTTATAATTATATGGTAAAAAATTACACGGAATTTTGGTTCCCTTTCCTCTGGGACGCACTGTATATTTATATGGAGGAACTTCATGGGCGTGTCGTGGTCTAGTGGTTCCGACTCTGGCCTCTCAAACAAAGGGTCGTGGTTTCGAATCCTGACCGTGGCGTGTTTTCCTTCAGCAAGAAATTTATCCACAATGTGCTGCACTCAACCCAGGTAAGGTAAATGGGCACCGGCAGGAAATAATTCCCCAAAAAGCTGTGTGCACCGGAATCGGTAGCCTAGCTCAGCCGGGGTAATAATAACAGGACCCGCTGGGAGAACAGTTATCGGAACTGTAGTGGCTACCCTGGGTAAATATACCGTTATTATCATTATTATCATTATATCTTCGAATATATGTATTTGATGTACCTTGATAACAGTGGTGTACTAATTATCTTTTAATCTGTTGCAATTACAAGCTATAACATCTATGAAAATGGTTTTCACTGCTAAGTATTCTAAACATTTATCTTAGTGTGGCACTTGCAAATGAAAAGAAATGAATAGATACATTGTAAATGATGATGAATCACATAAAACACACACATTGGCAGATAATATGCAAATCAACTCGTTTCAATTGGATCGAGTTGGGTAACCGGAAAAAATTCCAATCGAAAACCAATTGATTTTTTTTTCCAGTTAATCAACTAGATCCAGTTAGGATTTCCAGCTATCCAACTGGTTCCAATTAGAAGTCATTTCCAGTTACCCAAATTTCCAGTTCCCAACTGGATCCAATTAGAAGCCATTAATTTTAAGTTACCGAACTTTCCAGTTAGAAGTCATTTTCAGTTACCCAACTCGTTCCAGTTAGAAGTCATTTCTAGTTGGAAGGCATTTCCAGTTACTCAAATGGTTCCAGTTAGGGTTTCCAGCTTTCCGACAGGTTCCAATTGGTTTCTATTGGAAATTTTCATATTCCATTTAAAACAAATTGAAACCAGTTAAAAATCCAACTGGTTTTAATTGGATTTTGGTCCTGGGGTTTTCACACACACACAAAAATCATATTATAGTGATTTGTAGGAATATCTGAAATACCCCTAATTTTTTGTTGGACGCATCCACCAGCAGCACATTAGTTATTTTTCATTGACCTAAAAAGGCCCGTGATTATTTTGAGCAGCCCTCTGTAGGGGCGTTCCACAGTAATTATTGTGCTCTTCATGATCTGCGAATACTTTGTGTTATGTGCTTTGACGTCACAATGGATGAACAGATTATTGATAAGCTAAAGGTATCAGTTCATTTTTCCCGTGATCTGCATTCTAATGTTTATTTTATGAAGTTGATTTAATAGCTGAAAATAATTAATGAATCCATTTTTAAGTACCTCTTCAATTTTAGAAAACTGTACTCTGCGTTGCTGCAAAGTATGAATAATGTGATACAGATTAAAAGCATTTGGTGATTCTAAAACAACATTCGCTCAAACAAAAGTACAATTTTTTAGCACGTGAATTCCTTCTATATTTTTAATGTTTAAACTTCTTTTAAGTATATCTTTTTCTACAACTTTGCAAATTCAGATGAACTTAATGACTTTGGTTCTGAAAAAAGTGCAGCATTTATTGTACTTCTCAAATTTGTTATATATATTGTCAAACTTTTGATATACTGTGATCCTTTGACACCATTTTTAATAATTGAATGTGCAGCTAGTCTGGTATACTGTAAACAAAAAATTGGGTAAAATTTTTACCACCACGAGGGTAATTATTTGTCCAAGGAATTTTGGGCAGTATTTTATCCAATGCAGGAAGCATATTGTCCAGTAAGGTTAAAAAGATAAGCAACAATTTAGAATGTGCAAAGTTTTCATCACACTGGATGAACAAAAATGCCCAATGTTGGTTGGACACATAATTACCCTCATGGAGCACTTTTACCCAATATCTTTTAGAGTGTAAACGAATAGCAATATGAATGAATTATCAATGTTAAGTATACAATTCTGAACTATGCTGTGAAATTTAAAAGAAATTTACAATGGTTTTAATTGAGCAATGCAGGTTTACACTGAACGTATTAATCTTATGAGGTCCGCAAATGCCCAATTCTTTGGAATTCGTAACCCTCGAGAACTTCAAAGCCCGAACTAGCAAAGAAATCTAGCACATGAATATCTAGGTGCTAAAGTAATTCTGTGCAAAATTTCTCGCTGGATTTCGGTTTGACTGTCGAACGTGGGAAATGGGTAGGTGCATGTAATATAGCCATTCAGTTACCATGGATACCAGTGGCGTAGACAGGTTCGTACACCTGGGGGGGATGACTGGGCTGCCAACGCTAGTGAGGGCGCGAAGCGCCCGAGTGAGGGAGCGAAGCGACCGAGCAGGGGGAGGGTGTGGGAGGGGGGTGTCCCCCCTCCCACGGTAGGGAGCTTTTGCAATTTTGAACTTGAAATCGTGCAATCTGATGCATACTTATACCGTGTTTACACTTAATCGGCAATTGGTTCTGAACCAAAGGCCGATGCAGAATCGGCATTTAGATTGCGTTTACACGTTGTTACAGCTCGCGGTTCAGAACCGCGAGCCGATGCAAAAACTTGAAATGATACGCATACCTACAATATACGTCAAAATAAAGACAACGCTGGATCAGTGCGCTTACAATTACGTCACAATGGTAAAGTAATTGAAATGCGCACAAATTGCCGGTGCAGAATCGGCTTTCTGTTTACACGTAGTAAAAAAGCCGATTCTGCATCGGCTCGCGGTTCAGAACCTACTACTTTGGTGGTGCAAATTGCCGGTTCTGAACCGCGAGCCGATTCAAGTTGCTCGCGTTTACACGCTATGAAAAAGCCGATGCTGAATCGGCTCGCGGTTCAGAACCGCGAGCCGATTCAAATGCCGATTAAGTGTAAACACGGTAAAAATGAGGTAAACTAACACACACAAGCGCGCACGCACACACACACATACTCACCCTCACACACACACAAACACACTCACACACACGGGTGCGCGCACCACACACATATTACGCCTTGAATGGACAGACATACATCGACAAGATCTACACACCGTGGCATACGAATACAGAATGGACTGACACATAGTATTGCATATTGAACCACACTATGTATTTTGTCCTGTGTCCCATCAACCATTACTACGAACGGTCCATCTTTCGCAATCTGTGCCGCAAGTGTTCTAACTATGTCTGCACCGAACATCTGGATCATCTCTTCTTGGGCCTGTGGAGATGTGAAGCTGATTGACCGCTTGAGATATCTGTCAAGTTCTTCATCATCATCGCGGAAGACGTTTAGCAACTGTTGGAAGTTTCCTTCCTCAGCTGTGTGGCCTCTAAATGACAGACCCTGTCGCAGAAGGAATCGCAAGCTCTTGAAGACCTTCATCAGTGCTCGTTGGGCTGTTTCCTGCTGTTGACGGCGGTTGGCGTCCATTTTGACATCGATTTTAGCCTCAGGTTTCAAGGAAATCGCTGCCTTTGCGACTCTGTGACAATTTGAAGCCTGGTGGCTCTCAAATCTGGGTGATATGCCTTTTTCCAGTTACAAAAGCCGACTGAAACAAATGCTGGTTCTTTGTTCTTGGCCAATTTCAAGAGTCCGCGTTTTTCTGCCTGTGCACAGTAGAAACACAGTACCCGTTTCAGGGAGGGTTCGTAATGGATCCAGGGGTAGCTTTGGTACCATTTGGCTTGAAACATAATTTTCTGCGTTTTAGTTTCTACTACGGGAATGGAAGAAGTAGGGGGGTGATTGGGGCTAACCCAGTCGTCAAAACCGGCATCAGCTTCATCATCATCTTTCGCCTCAGATGCTCCATCACCCTCAACGGCACTTTCTTCTGGTTGAACTTCAGGAAGAACAGGCCTATCTCCGACATCATCCGATTTTGATGTAGACGGCTGTTCGTCATCATGTTCTTCTTTCTCATTGTGCTTGAAAAAAGAAGTGATCTTTGATGTTTTCAACTTCTTATTATGAGCCATCCTAGAATCCTAAAATCAATTCACGCTGTGAATTATGTAAGTGACACACTCACATATATTTCCCCCTTAAAAAGTTAAGGAAGACAAGGCCTCCTGCTGAGCGGACTCACCACGTGTTTTTGTTTTCTAGCTAACTGCCTTAGCGCGTCCCTTCTTTCCCCGCACGTAATGCGCACATAACACGGCGTACGCTCGTAATCCGCATCCCTGATTTTCAATAGCTTCTTTCACACGTTAAAAGCCAATCTTGTGGTTATCTTGTGGTTTGCAATCTTAAGGCCACCGCACACCTTACGACCCGACTGGTCGGCGACTGGCTTGCGACTGAGAGAGGGGAGATGAATCGCAAGGCAGTCATAAGTCTCGACACCGCACACCTTGCGATCAGGGGAGTATTTCATCAACATTTTCATCCGACAAGTTGTCAGATCTGACATCTTTCTCTGATGTTGATTGGCTGAGAGGTACTGTTACTATGGTAACTGTCGAATAAAATGGGACTTGTCGGATAAAACGTCCGACAAGTCCTTTCATGAAACGCTCCCCCGATCTGCGACTCACGCATGCGCTTTTTGGCATTGCAACTGAGAAAGTGCGCTTACTACTGCGTATGCGCGTTGTTTATCATAATACGCATCGTGCAACTCTGCTGTGTGATTGACTGGAAGCTGGATTGAGCTTGCGATCAAGATCAAGTCATAAGGATTCGACATGTCAAATCCTTCCGATTTTCCTTGCGACTTGTCTCTGACCGGTCTGCGACTCGAAGCTGACAAGAGCTGTGAAGTCACATCTCCCCTCACCCAGTCGCAAGCCAGTCGGCGACTGGTCGGGTCGTAAGATGTGCGGTGGCCTTTAGAGGTATCTTGTGGTTATCTTGTGGTTTGCCCCATTTGAACACGCAAAACTCGTGGTTATCTTGTGGTTTCCACACCACGAGATTGCGCGCACTGCAAAATATGCGCGATTAATCTTGTGGTTATCTTGTGGTTTCCAAACCACAAGATAACCACAAAATACTTGTAAGATTTTCTTTTTTTACCGTCTGAATTGGCTTTCACCGTGTGAATGCGGCTAATAACAATAAACACAATTACAATAATGATGAGGATTATTATTATCATCATCATAACTATTATTATTATTAATATTATAATTGTTATCATTATTATTATTACTATTATTATCATCATTATGACTTATTAAGTAACCAAATATCATTCCCCAAAACCTGGGGGGGATGATTGTACATGCCATCCCCTCCACCTTGTGAGGTGGGGGGGATGCATCCCCCTCATCCCCCCCCCCCCCCCCGTTGTCTACGCCCCTGATGGATACTGACATTGTACTGGAACACGGTACCATTACATAAACAATGAACACGATTTCAGACTTAAATCAAGTTTGATCTCGAATCCCAACTCTTAATTTCTTGATTTCAGATGAATTTCCATTGGAGTTTGATCCAACCCTTTTGGGATATGGGTTCAATCTACGTATATTAGACAGTTAGAAATTAATTTGAGTTTGAGACTAATCTGAATCTTATGGATATATCAGAGTTTGAATTTAATCTGAAAATTTGAGATGAATCTGAGTTTAATTATAATCTACACATTGGAGATGAATTTGACTTTTATCTAATTCTTCGAGATGAATTTCACTTTAATTTTGCTCTGAATCTATTAGAACTCTTTGTAAGACAGAGCCAAGGTCTCAAGATGGACATGACAAACCAGGGCTTGAGGACGTCCATCCTCCGGACTGTCCCCGTGGTGCTCCTCATCTTCCTGATGGCATGCGCTCAAGTTGGTACTGTTAAATCTATCGGGATCTACCTCAAAGACATCTCATACAGTCTGGGGACCACCTCCACGGACATCGGATTTGCGCTTGGTCTTTTTGCCGCCTTTAGCTACTTCCCAGGTGGGTATAGGGGTCTGTGTTCATTTGATCCCATGCCAATTTGTCAAATTGCCAACTCGTCTAATATCATTTTGTTTACCATCAGTTCGTCCACTATTCACATGGTCTAATAGCCAATTCACCCACTCACCATTTCGTCTAATAAGCAGTTGGTCCAATAGCAATTTAGTCCATATACCGTTTGGTCTAATTGGATTATGTGTTAATTGGACAAAATGAATGAAAATGAAATTGATATTAAACGAACTGGATATGAGAAGAAATGGCCATAGACGATCTAGTCATTAGACGAAGTGATGATTGGACCAAATGGTTGATTAGTAATGATAATAATGCGACTTATAAATTCACTCTGTAGAGTGCTCAAGGCGCATAAAGAGCTAAGAGTTCTGATATAAAAGTTTTGAGAAAATGTTTAAGTCTCGACAGTGGTACATTTTTTATGTCTTGACTATTCTTCCTAATTCTTAGTAAAGTACATTGTAAATCTTGTTTTCTCATCACTCACTTGTCTGACTGGCTTCCAATGGGGGCTGGTGCCCTAACATGCTAGAACTCCCGAATGTTCTGTGAGTACTGAGCTGACCAGACTTGCCCTCTAACTTGTCGGTGAACGGAGCAGCAAGTTGGAGGTCACCAGCCCCAACAGGACGTAGCTGGGAATTCCGGTGGGTGATGCAAAACTGTTCTTTTTTTTATTATGTAACCGGTTGTATTTGTTGAGATTTTTTTTTCTTCACTTTGTTTACATTTATATTTGTTTTTGTTTGTATATACATGTATATAAAAAAAAACTGTTGCTGGGCTAGCGCCATGAGCGTGTCTGGGCGATGTGTGCGCTCAAAAAATATCACAATTACTATTTATGGTGTATTGGCTCAGTCGGTAGAGTCATGAACCTATGAAGGGATGGACTTTCATCGGTTAGATAATGAATTCACCAGCAGGCGACTCTCATTGTCATCTGAATAGCATTCTCTTCATATTAGGGCCTTTTCACGCGTGAGTCTTGAATCATCATTGTAATGATAATTGCAATTCGTCTTTAGAATCATCGGAATTTTACACAAAAAATTCGTACTGTAATTTGAGTGAAACTTAATTGGAATTCATCTCCAGAGTAGAATTTGAATTCGTGATTGTGATTAGCGTTCGTGGCTCTAGTTTGGTTTCACACGCGCTAAAATTTCGTAATTAGCCTTATTTTTCACTGAAAACATTCCAATTACGATTTTCTTTTTCGAAAGGGCGTAAATGATAGCCCATACCACCTACATGACATACATAAATTTGAATGCCCATTGAACATGTTGAAGATTACCATTGAATTTCATAGTGATGTAATGCAATGACTACTCTTCCATTGTATTTTGGCTCAGTTGGTAGAGCCATGGACCTATCAAGAAATTAACATTCATCGATTAGATAACGAATTCACTAGCAGGTGATTCTCCAGGGGCAGATCTAGCTTTCGCCAATAGGGGGGGGGGGCGAAAAAACTTTACCCACATTTCCCTGATCGGACGCTCAAAAATGATTTTGTTTGTTTCTTTGAAGGGGTAGTCCTATTAAAACAGTCACTTCTTAGCTTCATTTATATAAAACAACAAATATTTAACAATACTCATAAGCCATATTTTATTAGTGCGAGCGCGAAGCGCGAGCTATTTCTTTTTGAAATTTCATGTACTTTGTCCTGAAAATCGAACATTCTGTGCAATGTTTGTGATCCTAAACAAGAAGTATAATAAGATAATTATCGCGAGCATGAAGCACGAGCAGAACTTTTTTATCATTCATTCTGGCCTGATCAAAAATGAGCATGCAAGGACTGTTTGCAATTAGCCTTAAAGACAATACACATCAACAATTAAATAATGTGAGCAGGAAGTGCGAGCTGATAATTTGTTACATTTCGACCTTTAAAACATGGACATTCTAAGAATTTGTGTAATTTTCAAAGGGATAGGTTATATCCTAGCCATGGCGTGTTTTCCCTCAGCAAGAAATTTATCCACACTGTACTGCACTCGACCCAGGTGAGGTAAATGGGTACTGGCCGGAAGAAATTCCTCCAAAAGCTGTGCGCACCAAAATCGGTAGACTAGCTTAGCCGGGGTGATACAGGAGCGCCTTGAGCACCTAGCAAGGTGGATACGTGCGCTATACAAATCCTATATTACTATTAGTATTATTTATTATATAACTAAACAATTGATGCGAAGCGCAAGCGCAAACAATTGAGATTCAGACCTAAAATGGGACACTCTATTCATGTTTTGTAAATCATGAAAAGAATGGGTAATCGGGTACTTCCTACATTAATAATGCGAGCGCGAAGCGCGAAAAATTTTTGTTTTGATATTCTGATATAAAACTGGATAACTTAAGCACGTTTTAAGTAATGAACCAGCTGCATGTCTCAACAAACATGCGTGCGCGTGTTTTAGATTTAGACCTAGAATCCGAACATTCTGAAAACATTTTTTATCATGAAAATCAATAATGCGGATGCAAAGCCCGAGCTGAAAATGAAATGTTTGATATTCCGATCTAAACAAGGATCAAATTAAGCACTATTCCAAGCACTGTGTACAAAAAATTGAAGTGGATGTGGATCCCACCTAAAAAATTTGAGCGCGTAGCGCGAGGTGATATAAAAAAAAAATCATTTTTACCTAGGACCAGGACATTTTCTCATTATGAAAATGATGACAATCATCCTATTTTTATTCCTTAGGGAGAGATTAAACTTTTCGATATTCCATTCTAATAACGGGGACAATACCTATTTAGTCATTAGTAATTCATGAAAATGCTATTGTCCTATTATTAATCGAATAAGCCTTATGGATATTAGTATGAATTAGTATAGAGGTATTATATACCTCACCCGGTACAACTCACCAATTGAAATGCGAGCGCACAGCTCATAGGCAAATCGAAAGCCGATTTTTTTTTATATAGTTTTTTATTAACAGCAATAAAGGCTTTATAAACTTCAAAATTTAGTGGCTTATTTTGAAATTTGCATATATAAATATAATATTTAAGTAAGAGAAACAAAAAAGATAGGAATTTGTCAAACTCAAAACCAAACATTTTTTCAAATATAGAGACAGTTTGTAGTTTATCAATTTTCTTAGCAATAGCCTTAATAGCTTCAATCCAAATGGGTTTAACAACAGGGCACTCTATAAACAGATGGACATACGTTTCAGGGGCAGCTTTACAAAGAGAACAGTTAGGGGAGTCTTTTCTTTTAATTTTATACAAAAAATCATTTAAACCTATTGCTCTGTGAAATAACTTAAAATAAAAAGAACGAATGCGCATACTAATAGTACATTTGAAATTATTTAGATGAATTTTTTCCCAACCGACCTGACCAGTATCATCAAGGTCTTTCCAAAAAGTCATTTGTTTTTCTGAAAGACATGGTTCTAATATAACTCTAAATGCAAATTTAGGGACCTTGTGAGTTTTCAATAGTTGGTTTCTTATTATGTAAAATATCATATCTGTGGTCAGGTCGGATGTGACCAACCAATCAGATGGTATATTTTTCAATAGAAAAATTGTATTTCCTCCTATCCTGTTTGCTGATATCATAATCTAATACAAGTTCTTCAAAGAGTTTATGGCCAGGATGGGGAGGGTTGAGCAAATCACTAATATAAACTATTCATTTGTCAAGCCAGTCTTGGTACAAAAAATAATGCTTTGATTTTGAACAGATATTCTTATTGAACCAAATGCACTGGCAAAAACCTATTGAAGAAAACTTACATTGAATTCAGTTTTAACAAAATATTCTCTGAATAAATATTATGTATGAAGTGATTCGGCCAATTGACAGGATGTTAATTTATTCAAAATACTGAGAGGAGCATAGGATTTCCATAAAATATCACTTTTATCATTAAAATTACTTAAAGTAGACATTTCAATTGATTCCCACAAGCTTTCATAATTATCATCCAGGAGCTTTTTGACCCATGGCATTTTCTGTGCCACAGAGAAAGCATATGGATCAATCATTTTTAAGCCACCTCCCCTAAAATCATTGCATATAAATTGTCTTCTGACCCTATCACTGCCACCACCCCATATAAATTTAAACAAAATTGTATTCAATTGTCTAAAAAAAATATTGGGTATTTTGATATACAATACTGAAGAAGTTGTGGCAGCAATATGGTCTTTATGACACAGATCTTCCCAACTAGAGATAAATTTCTAGCGCGCCAACAGTTTAAAGTACTTTCAATGGATTTAAGTTTCACCTTATGATTAAAATCATATCATTGTTTTGTGTTCAATGAAAAATGTATACCCAACGTTTTAAAAGAAAATGTATTCCATTTCAAACCATTCTCAGAAAATGGAGCTAAATGTGAACCCTTTTTAGATCCGATTCATATTGCTTCTGATTTGGAAATATTGAGTTTACAACCAGAACTTTCAGAAAAATTATCAATTGTTTCAAATAATTATTTAAAGGATTTTTCAGAGCCATCAATAAAACATCATCAGCTAGCAAAGAAATTTTCAGTTCAGTAAATATACTTTCAATTGGAATTCCACTGATATTTTTATTTTTTCTTATAGCAAGAGCCATTGTTTCGATCACTAATAAAAACAAGCAAGGGGAAATGGGACACCCTTGAACAATTCCGCTTTCCATGTTTATCGGGTTAGTCAAAATCTCAAATGTCCATAATTAGTAACATAGCTTATCCTGGAAGAGTAGAACTTTCATCCATTTAATGAATTTGTCGCTAAAATTAAACTTTTTTAATACATGAAAAAGAAAATCATGGGAAACACTATCAAAAGCTTTTTGAATATCCAAAAGGAGATTGCACCTGCAGTTTTGTTAAATTCTGTATTTTCTATTATATCATTAATTAACCTGATATTATCCCCAATATTCCTGCCCTTTAGGAATCCGGATTGGTCAGGGTGAATCAAATATGTGAGACATTTGCAAGAGTTTTGGCTAAGATTTTATAATCTACTGTGAGCAAAGATATAGGTCTAAAATCTTTAAATAGGAAGTGTCCTTATCCTTCTTGGGGATCAAAGTAATAACACCATTTCTTTGAGAGGTCGACATTAACCCATTTTGTAAGGAAAAATTGAATGAGTCTAATAGCATATCAGACAGGTCCTTCCAAAATACAATATAAAATTCTGCCGGTAGCCGTCAAGACCTGGTGATTTATTGTGCTTCATTGATGTCAGTGTATCATATAGTTCCTTTTTAGAAATAGGCTTTTCAAGAAAAATCTTATCGACATCACTTATCTGTGGAATTTCAATATATTGCAAAAAATGATTTATTACATTTCTTGATTCATCTAAATTATCAGCATTGCATGGCTTCCTATACAAAGTGTCGTAAAATGAATGAATTTCTTTCAATATAGTGGGTTGATTGACAATTATATCATTGTTACTTTTCGTTTTTTAATTTAAAAATACTTTTCTTCTCTCCCATTAGTTTTTCAAGATTAGAAACATATTTGGAACTCTTTTCTCCTTCTTCAGCCCATCGGGTTCGAGAACGAATAATTAAACCTTGAGTTTCTTCATCTACGATGTCATTTAATGCTTGCAGTAAAAACTCTTTTTCTTTAAAAAGCTCATCATTGTCTAAATCAATACTTAATTTATTATCTACAGTGCGTCCCACAAAAAACGAAACCGAGATTTATCAATGATTTATCATAACATAATCACAAATACAATAGACAAATGACCTACCATTGTAAAGCTTAGAATCTCTTCTTTCATCTGTAATTACTTAGATTATTTTTCATTCACGCATGAGTGAGCAAAAGCAATTTGAAGAGGAGATACCAAAAAGTCATTTGGCGGGCTGTATCTGGGTTTAAAAAAGAAAACTACATTTTAAAAAAGTTCAATATCTGCTCTTTAATTTGATACCTCTATTACAGAAAATGGTCAAGAAATAACAAAGTTCTGGTAATTTGAAATAAGGCTTGAATTTTAATAATTTCATAAAATTAAGAGGTTCTACAGGCTAGCGTTCAAACTCACTTGACACTCCGTTTTGTTGACGATCAGCCATGCATTAAGTCTTTTGTTAACCATGTGATAGCTTCTGTGGGGAACCGGTGAAAACACGTTTATTTAATGAAATTATGGAAATACAAGCATTGCTTCGAGGGAACAGAACTTTTTTACTTCTTGACCATTTTTTGTAATTAAGGTATCAAATAAAAGAGCAGATATTGAACTTTTTAGGCATGTGATTTTCATTTTGAAATTCAGATACGCCCCGCCAAATGAGTTTTTGGTATCCTTTCTTCAAATTGTTTGTGCTCACTCATGCGTGAATGGGGAATAATCTAAGCAATATCGGATGAAAGAGGAGATTCTAAGCTTTACATTTGTAGGCCATTTGTCTATTGTATTTGTGATTAAGTTATGATAAATCATCGCCTAATCTCGGTTTCGTTTTTTTCTGGGACGCACTGTATATCCTCTATTTCTTTCAAAAGATTTCTTTTCGCTTAATTATTTTCTTTCTTTTTGCGTGCACAGTATTCTATACGTGTACCCGTAATTGTACATTTAAGAGAGTCCCATAACATATTGGGGTTACAATCACATGCAGAATGAATTGATTTAAACTCTTCAATTTTCTCTTTAACACTTTCGATAAAATTTACATCATTGTGCAAGTACTTGCAATTCAGTTTCCAGAAGCTTGGACCCCTTACTGGTTGAGCGTCTTTACATTTTAGAATAAGAGAATGATCAGATTGAATTCCTGGAACTATTTTAGATTGCACACAATTAGTGAAAAAATTATCTGAAACAAGAATGATATCAAGTCTTGATAAAACTTCAGGGGATTTTTGATGCCTCGTATACTGCTTAAGGTTTTGGTGAAAATTACGCCAGATATCACAAAGATTAAACTCTTCTATCAATAATAATAACATTTCACTTGCTTTGTTGTTTGAATGGGTGACCTTACCCCCTTGATAGTCCAGAGGCCCTAAAGCCGCATTAAAATCGTCAGCACAAATCATTGAAGTGTAATTAAATTGTTCTACCTTATTAAAAACTTGAAAAAAAAAAGTCAGGGTCATCATTATTCAGACCCCGAGGGGCACCCCATTTTTGCAGATATTATCAGGTATCACCCATTAGGTTCAGAGTAAAGTGATTCTATTTCAAAGGATACATGGTTCCGGATCAAAATGGCTACCCCTCGACAATTTGATGCATAGTTAGAGAACCATGCTTTTTCACCCCATTGCTGTTTCCAAAATATATCATCTGCTTTTAACGAGTGGGTTTCTTGAAGAAAAATAATGTCACTTTGGATGGATCTTAAATAATGAAACACTTTGCGTCTTTTCACATAATCTTGAATCCCTCGACAATTAAAAGTACATAATTTTAGATCCATAATTCTAGGGTGGGGCATAATAGTGAAATATTATAACCATTAAACAAGATCTTACAGAATATAGGGATAACAGAATTGCATGAAACAAGATGACTGTCAACATACAAATAAACGTTTCATTGGGGGTATAATATCATTTTGAAGCTGCATGAGATCGTAAACTGTGGTAGAAAGAAAAATTGACATGATTAGAAGAAAAAAAAAAGCAAAAAGATAAAAACAAAAAATTGCAAAGCTAACAAACAAGAGCACGCTGGTGCACAAGATATCACAGCTCAGGGCTTCAAATAAAAAAAAAAACAGCCCAAGCCAAAAGTGCAAAAAACAAACGCAAACCATGAATCAAGCCAAAATTCACACCAAAATGTTCATGAACAGTGAACCATTTGTTTTTCTACAGTTTTGAAACATGAATTAAAAGAAATAGATATTAAATCGGTGCAAAAGTGATGAATTGATGGACCTTACCCACAAAACAGAATAAAAAAGTTAAATGATAAATGTTAATAAATTTTTGGAACCTTCTCCTTGTTCCTTCCCTCCCTTAAAAAAAAAATAACAGTACCAAAATCCACAATGTAGGGATATGGCATACCATAAAAAGGGGTAGACGATCCTCTCATATACATGTATACACTGCCAGGTAACAAATAAATCAACATTTAAACAACACTGTAACATATCCAATGCATACCATTCATGTTGCAGTTACAATATACCTTGTCTTAGATACATGTAACACATTTCCATTGATCAGTTTGTTTTTATGACCCCCTAATAAAAACTAAACAAGAACAATATAATCTAATCCACAATGTAGGGATATGGCGTACCATAAAAAAGGGGTAGAATAGCAAAATCCCCAAAGTAGGGATATTTCATAAATAAAAAGGGTTGAAAAATCCTCTCATACACTGCCAGGTACACTGTAACAAATAAATAACCGTTTAAGCAACACTGCAACAAATGCATACACGAAAACTGAGGTGAACGATACGTTATATGATTTGATATCTCCCCTGGGAGGTCTGCGATCTACCTCTCTCTCGTAATATCTTTAACTGACTTTTTACACCTTAATTTAATTGAAAACATTCCATACCCCCATTCTTTTACGCCTGTTTTTCACTTTTTTTAGTGATTTGTTAATAGTTGATTACCATATTTGTCTGAAACCCTATGTTAGTTTACTAATGTAATTTACTAATATATATTCTTTAAAAAGTAGCTGCAATTTCCCTATTTATTGCATCTTCTGTTATACCTTTCGTTTCAGTATACTTTTGTATACTTTGAATTTTGTCTTTCCCTGAACATATCCAGTTTATCATATTAATGTTATGACTATACAATACCCTTGTGTTTCTTGTGATAAACCAGTTAAAAATAATCAAAGAGGACTACAATGTACACATTGTCTTGTTTGGATGCACTCGTCGTGCGCGGGAGTTAAAAATGAGCTATATGATGATATAAACCATGAATTTCCAAATTGGGAATGCACGAAATGCATATTTCAATACTTACCTTTTGCAGATTTTCAATCAAATATATATACAAGTTACAAGCATAAAAAAAGTTGTGAATCTTCAAAAAAGTCAAATAAATGTGGGCCTTTCTAATTCGGTTCAGACTATGAAGTTTTCTGATTTTGATAATCATGGTATTAAATGTGCACATCTTAATATTCGCAGTCTATACAGAAATATTGATGAAATTCGAGTTTTATTGCATGATAACGACATAAACATCCTAGCACTTAATGAAACTCTTCTAGATGAGTCTATTCATGATAATGAACTTCGTATACAGGACTATGAACTAATACGTAAAGACCGTAATCGTAATGGGGGCGGTGTTGCTATTTACATTAAATGTTCAATATCGCATGAATTAGTAAATTCACAAGTTCTTGACCCGCTTGAACTCTTATTAATTAAAGTGCGACCTAAGTTCTCCACTCCATTCCTATTCATTTCATGGTATCGCCCACCAGACAGTAAAGCTGATAGTTTAGATAAGTATGAACATGTCCTTTCGTTCGCTGATGCTTTTCACTTAAATATCATTGTGATGGGTGATGTAAACTTTGATATAAGTAAGAGTTTCAAGTCAAATGTTATGAAGCGTTACGAAGAAATAAATAATTTGTATTCAATGCAACAGATAAATTGTGATCTGTATACTCGGGTCACTCACAATACTAGGAGCTTAATAGATCACATGCTCACAAACGCAGTTGAGAATATTAAATCTCATGGTGTAATCAGTCTCGGGTTAAGTGACCATGACTTGTGCTTTTTGATTTTGAACTTTAGATCTATTCATATTCCTAATACAATCAACTATAGAAATCTTAAGTACGTGAATCTAGAATCTTTTCA
Source organism: Lytechinus pictus (assembly GCF_037042905.1). Taxonomy (NCBI): domain Eukaryota; kingdom Metazoa; phylum Echinodermata; class Echinoidea; order Temnopleuroida; family Toxopneustidae; genus Lytechinus; species Lytechinus pictus. Next base: position 21,929,217 of record NC_087250.1, read on the forward strand.
TAGTCATTTGTCCAAACATTCTTGGAATGAAATAAGTGCTTCTAGAACCATTGACGATGCTGTTAATTTATGGGAATCTTTTTTGATGGATTCTATAAATGAGTTTGCCCCAATTAATGCAGATATTAAGAAAACGATGACGAAACGGAATGAATTAAAAAAGAAAGCATCAAAGAACAGTGACGAAAGTGTTATGAACATGTATCGTAAAACAAGAAATTTGGTTACCAAAATGTGTAGGAAAGCAAAAAAGGCTCATTTCTCAAAGCAATTACAAAATATTTCCACTACTTCAAGCAGGAATGTCTGGACTGTACTCAAACCTTTATTGCCTTCTAAAAAATCATGTAAAAACGGTGCTACTGAAGATAATAATGATTATTTGTTAGCTACAAACTTCAACAATTTCTTTGCTAATGTTGGTTCTGAACTGGCTTCTGCCATTCCAACTGCAACGAATAATCGTGCAGATTCTGACTCTGTTAACAATAGCCCTCTACAATCGTGTTTTGAATTTAATCCAGTTACCGAGGATGATGTTCAGAAGATAATTTTGGGGTTGAATAATAAAAAATCAACTGGTGTTGATGATATCTCTTTAATGATGTTAAAAATGGCAACGCCTACTATTATACCATCTCTCACACTAATTTTTAATAGATCATTATCTGAACACGTGTTTCCTACAAGATGGAAGAAATAAAAAATTGTACCAATTCATAAATCGGGTGACAAAAAGTCACCTAACAACTACAGGCCGATATCCATATTACCTTCTGTTTCCAAAATCCTCGAGAAACTCGTTCAAATACAATTAACAGAATATTTGAAATGTCACAATGTATTGTCTAAAGCCCAGTCATGATTTAGGAAAAATCACTCGACTATTACAACACTTGTGGAAGTTACCGATGATTGGCTAAATGCAATGGACCACGGTCTGTACACTGGTGCGGTCTTTATCGACTTACGCAAAGCGTTTGATACTGTGGATCCTGATATTCTTTTAAAGAAATTATCTAACATTGGTGTATCTTCTGTTTGCTTATCTTGGTTTTCAAGGTATCTAAAGGGTCGTCGTATATATACCCAATTTAACTCATCTACTTCTGCGGACTCCGATATAAACTACGGTGTCCCTCAAGGATCTATACTGGGTCCGCTTTTGTTCCTAATTTATATTGATGATATCGTAAAGCATATTAAAAATTGTTCTATTCACCTATATGCTGATGACACGGTAGTCTATTTCTCCCATAAAAACGTAACAACTATTGAAACCCAACTGAATTCTGAGCTGAAAAGAATAAACACCTGGTTGTGTGCTTCCAAACTAAGTCTTAACTGTGATAAAACAGTATGTATGCTATTTGGCTCTGGAAAAATGATTGGTAAATGTAATCGGTTGAACTTGAATGTAAATGGAATACATATAAAACAAGTGGAATCAACCAAATATCTTGGCATGTTGTTAGATCCCAGTTTAAAGTGGAATTTGCATATTGAATATATATGTTTTAGAATAAGCAAACTCGTATGTTTATTAGCCCGACTGCGTCACTATATTGATCAGAAAAATTTGAAAATTGTGTACAATGCCATTATCCTCCCCATATTTGATTATGGTGATATAGTATATGGTTCAGCATGTGCAAAATACATCGAGCCATTGCAGAAACTTCAAAACAGAGCATGCAGAAGTATATTACGAATAAGTCCATAAAGTCGCGTGTAATACGTGAGTTACATGTTTGTTTGGGTTGGAAAACCTTATCAACCAGACGTTGTTGTCATCTAAATACAATGGTCTTTGAGGCCTTAAATGAACTTGCTCCTCAATATTTAAAAGTATTTTTCCAACATACCAGTAGCCAGTATAATTATTCTCTCAGGTCCCATGGAAATTTAATATTAGCAAAACCTAAAACAAATTATTGTAAACGTTCATTCTCGTACAGAGGTGCTTCTCAATTCAATAATCTCCCTGCAAATCTAAAGGTCCCTTGTAGTCTCAAAGTATTCTTACATAGGCTCAATGCCTTCCTCCCTGATCTATGAAGTATTTTGAATTTGATACTGGAACCCCCCCCCCATGTCCCCTATTTCCTCCTTATGCTCTAAGAGATTTTTGTAACAATTTTCTTAATAACTTGTGTTTTAATCATTGGACCCCATGGAAGAACAGTACTGTCTATGGGCAGAGCTGAACTGGGTGTCCTTCCGATTTCACTATTTCTCATGTCTATCTCATATTTTTTTGTATATATCTGTTCTAATTTGTTATTCTTTTATACTTTGCTTTTATATGTTCATTTGTACATTCATGTTTTTTTTTTATTGTGAATTTCGGAAAATAAATAAATACAAATAAATAAATACTTATACGTGTATTACTAGCAATATAAAAAAGACTTATTTACACTAATGATACTTTGTCTTGTACATGTAACACATTTCTATTGATCTATTTGTTTTTTATGATCCATGACAGGATTGGCTACCATACATACCATAATGTGGTATATATCTGAGATTAAATCATGCCATTAATAAGCAAAAGGGCATCTGCCCAAGTGGGTGCACCTGATTAATCCAGTTGTTTTGATACAATAATAATAATGAATTGGTGAATCCTCTCTTCTTGGATAATAAAACACATAATTAACATAAACTCTCCTCTTAATGCCAAATGGCAGCATACCTGAAATTATACAAGTAATGTACTGCATATGAAACACTTAAGAAAAAAAAGGAAAAACAAAAGAAAAAACATAATCAGTTCTAAGTTTTTCAGCTTCCTTGTTTACTTAGTCTTTATGTCAGAATTGTGAAGTTTTTAGAGTTCTCCATGGCTATGTCCTCATTTGAACTTAATGTAATCTCTTCAGAATGTTTCTCATTGTCATGTAGGTTTTCGGTTACTTCTTGTTACTTCTTGCAAATCAATGTACTTTTTATTTCACTACAATGACCTTTCCTGAAGTGTCTCTATAACAAAGCTTGTCCGGATATGAGAAAAACGTTTTTTTTCTTCTCTTCTTTCAGCTTTAGAAACTTGGGTTGTTTCTTTTTCCGTAGTTGCTGAACGCGCCAAGATAAGTCTTCTGCGACAAAGACACGAACTTCCTGGTTGTTTTGCTGATACTTGGACTGCTTCAGCTTCTGAATACATTTTTTCCTGATCCTTTCCTTTGCAGCAAACGTAGCAAAAGCCACATGTATCCTCCTCGGTTGTCTTGGTTGTCCTGGGTGGGAAACTATGGTGGCCCTGAAGGGACATCGCAAATAGACCAAATCGCGAATATTCACGACGAAATTGGCGACGAAATTCACGACGTCGCCAATTTCGTCGTGAATTTCGTCGTCAATTTGAATATATTCACGACGAAATTGGCGACGAAAGCCTAACAACCATATGGTCCAATAAACATTTGGTCCAGTCATCACTTCGTCTAATCACCAGTTCGTCTATGACCATTTCGTCTCACAACTAGTTGGTCTAATATCAATTTTATTTTCCTTAATTTCGCCCAATTAACACTTAGTTCAATTGGACCAAATGGCATATGGAATAAATGGCAATTGGACCAACTTGGTTATTAGATAAAATGGCAGTTAGACCATGTGGATAGTGGACGAACTGATGGTGGACCAAATGAAAGCAGACGAGTTGGCATTAGACCAATTGAACAAAAAAACATTGAAACGACAGAACGATGTCCACTGCTATCCATATGCATATCCAGGGGGGAGGGGGGCCGAGGGGCCCGCCCCCCCCCCCCCCCTATTGGCGGAGCCAAAAAAAAGGGAAAAAGGAAAGAAAGAAAAAAAAAAGGAGGGAAAAGAGAGAAGAAAAAAAGAAGAGGAGGAGACGAGTGAATAAAGTAAGATGAGGGGAAGACATGGAAATAAAAATAATATTTCATGTCACTATATAAAATTTTCGCTCGCGCTTCGCGCTCACATTGCCTGTTAGGTGATGTTCATATCTTGTTCAATATGGAGTTTAAATATCAAGTTTGGAAGTCAATATACAAAACATATTTCATCTCGAAAATCAAACTTTCATTATTTTGCGTGATTTACAAATTGATTTTTAAAAAGTGCTCTGTAAATATGACAGTTTTATGGTCTGAATATTAACATTTTCCGCTCGCGCTGCGCGCCCGCAAATTTCGATTTATCAGGTACCTATTATTTTCGTGTATTCCATAAAGTTTTCAAAATATCCCTTTTCAGGTCTGATTGTCACAACGTATCAGCTAGCGCTACACGCTCGCATTTTGATCGTATGTCTCAATATTGATTATACAATCCCCTTTCATGACAATGCAAAGATTTAGGCTCGCATTAATTGTTAAAATATATTAACTGATGCATCCTATTTATAATATTTATAATAATTGAATTGTCCCTTTTGTTTCATATCTCGCGCTTAGCAAGGGGAATAGGAAGACATTCATCATTTTCATATGATGACATGTCCTAAGGATGTACCGGTCCTATGTCAAAACTCAAAGTAATTTTAATGAAAAAAAATCAGCTCTGTGCGATCCATATCCACTTAACAATTTTCTTACAAAGTGCTTGAAATATAGAGCTGAAATTGACTCTTTTTTTTCAGATCGGAATATCAAATAGTTTAAGCTCGCGCTTCGCGCTCGCTTTGATTTTCATGATAAAAGATGTATTTAGAATGCCTAGATTCTAGGTCTAAATATGAAACACGCTCGCGTATGTTTATTCAGATATTCAACTTGTTCTCTACTTAAATCATTATCCAGTTTCAGATCACAATATAAACAATTTTCTGCTCGCACTTTGTGCTTACATCATTAATGTAGGAATTACTTATTCTTTTCCAAATTTACAAAACATGAATAGAGTGTCCGTATTTAGGTCTAAATCTCGATTTTTTTTTTCCGCTCGCGCTTCGCACTCGCATCAATTGTTTATTATATACCTATTCTGTTTCAGTTACAAAAAGTCCTTAGAATTTCAATTTTTAAGTAAAAATGTCAAAAAAATTCAGCTCGCGCATCGCGCTCGCATTATTTGATTTTTAAAATATATAACGTCTTCATGACTAACTGCATGCAGTCTTTAACAGGTACTTATTCCACCAGTTCATTTCTGCTCGCGCTTCGCGTTCGTAGTAATTATTTATTTGCATACACATCTTTTTTAGGAAAACAAACATTGCCCAGAATGTTCAAATTATAGGAAAAATTACATAAGATTTCCAAAAAAAATTAGCTCGCTCTTCGCGCTCACATTATATAAATAAGGATTATGATATTATATATTTATGTTGATTTATAAGAATAAAGCTAAGAAGACCACCCCTTCACAGAAACCAAAAATCCTCTTTGAGCGGCCGATCGGGGAAAATATGGCTGAAAAATAATTCTGCCCCCCCCCCCTATTGGCGAAGGCTGGATCCGCCCCTGGAACACCTAACAGGCAATGCGAGTGTGAAGCGCGAGCGAAAATTTTATATAGTGACATGAAAGATTCTTTTTATTTCCATGTCTTCCCCTCATCTTATTTTTTTAACTCGTCTTCCTCCTCTTCTTTTTTTTCTCCTCTCTTTTCCCTAATTTTTTGTTAAAAATTGGGCGAATTTAAGGAAAATAAAATTGATATTACACCAACTAGTTATGAGACGAAATGGTCATAGACGAACTGGTGATTAGATGAAGTGATGACTGGACCGAATGTTTATTGGACCATAATATGGTTGTTAGGCGAAAAGTTAATGGACAGAATTGCATTAGACTAAATGAATGTAGATCGACCCTGCAGTGGAGGAATTAGCAGCAGACGAATTGGTTTCAACCCGCATACCGCCCAGGCAAGCAAAACAAATTCACGACGAAATTGGCGACGAAATTCACAACGTCGTGAATTTCGTCGTGAATATTCGCGATTTGGTCTATATTTGCGATGTCCCTTCAGGGCCACCATAGGAAACGGGGCGAGTTGATGTCCTGTGGACCCTTTCTATTTGTGCTATGTCATCATTAGCAGCATCAGCATAGCGGAGAAAATCGACCACGATCTTATGGCAACCTTCCTTCTCTACTTCTGGCAACCCAAAGATCACCAAATTGCACCTTCTACTTCTATTCTGTAAGTCATCAAGTTTATCAACAAGGCTCTCGTTTTCTTCTCTGAGCCATTTCACTTCATCTTTCACATTACACTGGTCAAAGTCCATACTTTTTATCTTTTCCTCTTGGCAGCTGATTTTCATCGTTAGATCACCGATTTGTTTACTGAGAATATTTCCCAGCCGTTCTTCGAAACGTGTTTCAAAGCGTGAGAAAAAAATCCAAGAACCACTCAGGGGGTGACTCTTTTCTCTCGTCGTAGCTAAGTTTTTTTCTACTGCGTTTAGCCTCCATATTTGCACCGTCTTGATCACGAAGCGCCAAACGATCTAACGAGCTACTGCGAACTTCTCTACCGGGTCTGGGCCGGGGGCTGTACTCTAAAGTACCGCTCAGCTTGGGCTTTTTAGTTGCTGGTGAATTCGATTTACTACTGGGGGTACTTACAAGATTGCGAAAGTCTTTCGTCTGTTCCATCCCTTCCCAATTTAGACTATAGAATGTCATAAATCACTGTCCAATATGTCCTGATTTGATCCCCTTAGTTATTTCGGCTCAGAACGAAAATATGTCTGTCCTCATGGTTGTACGAAGAGCGCCCTCCCAGTCCAACCAAATATTGATAATTCCAACTATGTTTTAAGGACGTTCCACAGTTATATTTGTGCGCATTATGATCTGCGCATAGTTTACACTCTGCGCGCTGACGTCACAATGGATGAACAGGTATTAATTAGCTGCGGGTATGAGCTGATTTTTCTCATCTTCTGCACTTTAACTGCAGATCCGATGCGTTATTTCATGAAGCTAAAAAATGAATTATTCCATGGACCATTCCAACAAATATTTTCTACAATTTCAAAATACTTTACTCTGCAGTGCTGCCAAGAATCACGAATATTAGCCCGAGTTTGAATAAATGGTAGAGTGGTTTTGATTTTTTCTTCACATAGATACTAAGCATTCGGCCCATTTTTGGTGTTTTAAAAAGCACATTTGCTCTAATAAAAATGCTGATAGTTTAAAAACAAGCACATGAACCCCTATTTTTTAATGTTTGTACCTCTTAGGTATACCTTCCTCTACAACTCTGCAAATTTTGGTGAAAATGACATGGATTTTGAATAAAGTGCAGCATTTATTGTACGTTTGTAGTTTGTTACTGAAATTTTACATTTTTCAGATTGGGATTTTGTTATCTTTTACGCCATTTTTAAGAACTGACAGTGCTGTTAAACTTAAAATTGCAAACAAATAGCACTATTAATAGATTCTCCATTCTAACGATACAATTATTAACTCTCTTGCGAAATTTGATGACTTTTTCATGTATTTTGAATGAGTAATGGAGGTTTAAACTCATTGTAGTAATCTTGGGCGGTCTAAAAATGCCAAATTCTTTTGAATGCGCAATTCTTAAGAACATCAATTTGGGTGAACTTTGAAGCTCTATAGCAAAAAATCAAGCACATGGACCTATGTTAATTTTTGCATATTTCGAATATTAAGGTTCTAAAGTATCTATGTGCAAAGTTTGGTAAAAATGACATGGATTTCACTTTAACTGTGGAACGTCCTTAAAAGGAAACGCCTGATATGTTTGTTTTATATCCCTCTTTAACTTGTGGACCTAGTCCTTGCTGATATGTAACCAAATTCTCACGTTGCCGGACGTAGTCCTACAATGTAGGCCTGTCGAGCTAATGCTTACCAGTTCCTGGGTAGACTACGAGCGGCGTCTACTTGTCTACCGGCTGCAGGTAATGAGAGGTCCGCTGCACTGCGCCGCTGCAGTTGCACTCATAATCAAATTGTAAACGCGCAGGCTAAGTAACGGATCTTGACTCACCTTGGTGCTTGTTAGGTATAATTTGAATAATCCCGTATGAAAGGCCGTCATGGATAAAATTTTCTGCCTGATAATCTAGACCTGATTCCACACTGTTTTTTTTTTCAGATTGTCGGTAAGTAATTTAAGCGAGAGCTTGAATTTTTTTTTTTTTTTTTTTTTTTTTTGCGGATATCGGGTCAGGGAGCATGCGCAGTTTAACGTTAAAAGAGAATGAAACATTTGGAACAAGATAGTTTGTGTGAAAACAAAAAAATCTAAGTAACAGACCAACGAAAGTTTGAGAAAAATCGGACAAATAATGAGAAAGTTACGAGCATTTGAATATTGCGATCACTAATGCTATGGAGATCGTCAAATTGGCAATGCGACAAAGATGTGTGATGTCACCTGTGAACAACTCTCCCCATATAATTCACTTAAATTGCCTCTTTTATCACATCTATCAGTAGATCATTTGTTCTTTCTATAGGAGGGCATGTAATACAAATTTTAAAAATAATATATCATGGATAAAGAGTTTGTGTTACCACAAGAAAAAGCAGGAACAGACATTTCGAGGGTATTTTATAGTCCATCAAAGGGAAAGTTGTTCACATGTGACATCACACATCCTTGTCGCACTGCCAAAGGGAGGATCTCCATAGCAATAGTGATTGCAATATTCAAATGCTCATAACTTTCTCATTATTTGTCCGATTTTTCTCAAACTTTCTTTGTTCTTATTCTTTGATTTTTGTGTTTCGACACAAGCCTACTTATTCCAAAGGTTTAATTTCCCTTTAAGGGAACATATCGAGCATGAGCATGCGCAGTTCTCCCCATGATGGTATATCGATAACTATACGGAGCTAGAAGAAAACTATACGGAGCTATTTGCAGCGATAAGCTTTCCTATTGAAATTATACTTTGTCACATGATCGCTCATTGACCAATCGTTTATCTAGAATACTCATGAATATTCATGAGGATATAAATAAATACATACATTATATAATGAGTCTTTAACAGTGCGCATTGATTTTTTTTATGAAAGGTGAGTTTCAAAATCCGTATGCCCATGAACAGACGTGTTTTTTAATTCTCTTTTTTTTGTTTTATCACACCATGGGCACTGACAAAGAATGCGACTTTACCTTTCATTTCTGAGAGCTACGCTCCTTTTAAAATCTACGATTTTATTTCTACGGCATTTACTAAACCATTGTGATATAAACATATATATATATATATATATATATATATATATATATACATGTATGCATATAATATGCTTTAAATCGATTTTTTTTTCTATTTTCTCAAAAATCTAGCTCCGCTGATTGTCGCCCTCTATCGTTTACATTGGACTCGACGTCCCCTCTTGATTGGAGGATCATTTTTCATATCTCTAGGGGTCATGCTAACAGCTTTGGCTACTAACAATGCTTTGATCGCCGTTTGTTTATCAATTTCTGGTAAGATAATGACTTGTGGTGGAATCCTTCATAATATCAAAAATAATTATATTAATAATAATACTGATAATTATATTATTGAAATTATTAATATCATTATCAATGGGCATGAACAGGACCATAAATCCAGAAAAAACCTACAATAAAGCCCATTATTATTTTTACTATTACCCCATCTTTAGTTAGAGCTGCCTTCTAGTGCAGAGAATTTAAGAATCATTTCTGCTGGTTACCCATATCTACTCATCTGGGTTGAGTGTAGCACATTGCTGTAGAAAACATGCAATGGCTTCAGCGGCGTAACAGGGGTCGGTGGCCAGGGGGGGCAAGAGCCCAAAATTTCCCGGTCATATCATGGTATGAACAGGTGTAATGGTGTAATGAGGCGACTATTTTGAGAAGGCCAGATATTGCGTATCATGCAGAATTTATCTTTAAAAAAAGTTGCGAGCGAGCAAAAATTTTGACTTTTTAATACAAAAATCAAATTTTGTGATAGATTTTGACATGATATCCAGAGAATAATATATTTCACTCTTCTTTGTGGCAGTAGCGTGAAGAGTAAAAAAAAAACGAGGGGCGCAGTATAGCACATGAGCTAAAAAGCTGCTTTATATAAGTCCCGAGCGAGAAAAAAAAATCACCTTTTCATGATAATAATAATACTAATAATAATACTGCTCTTATATAGCGCATAATAAACTGAAAGTTTCTCTACGCGCTTTGCAATAAAGGAAACAAAATACACATACTGCAAACAAAGAAGAATCTAACTTTGAGCTATTTTTTGATATTATATTCAGTAAATAAAATCATATTCTACACTTTTCCTTTGCTTTTCTTTCCTCCTTTTTTTTGTTCTTGTTTGTAGAACTTTTTGGGGCCATGGCCCAACCCTTCCATACGAAGTGCTGTGCGGTTGGGGTCCGGGGCGGAGCCCCCGGAATTTCTTGATATCAAAGCCATTTAAACCTCGCAGATTGCCGCTATTTTAATCAAATCGCGGGCATGTACAGGATATAGCTTTTACACAACACATTTATTCAACCCAGTTGCGTAATGAACCAAATATTTCGAGGGGCAAAACATAGTAATGTGGGAAAAATCTGTAAAACGTCGCCAGCGTGCAAAGCGAGCTGGAAAAAATTGCCTATTGAAATTACATTCTAATTATGTGATAGATTTTTCATTATATTCAGCAAATAACACATTTCAATGTTTCCATTCATTTCATTATACGTTGTCTCCTATAATTTCTTTTATTTCCTCTTGGGTGTGAAACCAAGACCCCCCGCGCCTGTGCAGTGATTGAACGTGATTGTGAACGGGGGGCGTTATAGAGCCATTTGAAGGTTATAAATGAAGAGCCCCTACTGCGTGGGGTCTGGGGCAAAGCCCCGGTAGCTTATTTGCATAAAATTTAGCAAGCTTATAGCACAATGTTGTATGCAGTCCATCTTTCTCCCCGCTCTTTAATTTCAATCATCGGCAGCCCGGTCATGTTATTTTTTTTTCTTATCCCTTTTCTTTGTTTTCCAAAAATTAGCTTTTGACTAATTACATTCTACCTTTGTTTCCCGCTATTGTTTGCCATTTTGTCATCTTTTAATGTATTTCCCACCGTACTATTGCATTACATAGGCCTATTTCGGAATGATTTGTTCTTTCTCAAATGTTCTTATTTCGTATATTTTCCCGCTTTCGTTCCTTTTCTATTAAAAAAGTTTTTTCTTCGTTTTCTTTTCATTTTTTCCTTTCCCTTTCCTTTCCTCCTTTCCTTTTCCCCTTTCCTTCCCCTTTCCCTTTCTTTCTCCCTCCTTTTTTTTTTCTTTTTCCCGCTTTTCTTTTATTTTCCCGGTGAAATCCGCCAGGGGGGGCAACTTGCCCCCCCTGCCCCCCCGCCTGTTACGCCACTGAATGGCTTGGATTCGAACCCACGCCCCAGTAATTGAAAGACGAGAGTCGTAACCAAATTTACTTAGATTGATAGATCAGGAACATCGAACCAGATTTACTTTTAGTGGCTCGAACCATCGAACCAGTGGTGGGGAGGGGGATTTAGTCCCCACTTTTTGACATATGTGCAACGTGAAAATGATAACTAGATTTTAATTCTACATGTTCACTCTCACCTTTGGGTAAGCCCCCTCGCACTTTCATAACGGTCTGGATGCACATGGCTTTATGTGGGACCGCTATCATGGCTATGGTATCGAGCTTTCAATCTGAGGCCGATTGCACGAAAGATTCTTTGCAAGGACCATCTTTCGTTTCGCCCACATTATGATACGCCATGTGAAACGCATTTTAAATCTGTTACGGTAAACCAATCTTTGTTCATAAAATGATGTGATATCTCGGGAAACTATATACAAATTAATTTAAAAGCTAGCCAAAGATTGGTACATGTTTATCATAAATTTCATAAATATCCAGCATACAGTGTATCATAAAAGATGGGCGACACGTAATACGGTCCTTGGAAATACCATTTCGTGCAATTTGCCTCAGAAGACTGCGGCTTGGATTAAAGCCATATGGTTATCGTTTTGGACAGAATAAAAAAAAAAAAAAAACGTGAAAAATGTTGCCTCCTCCCATAATACAGATCGAAAAGCCATGTTTCTATTTTTTTTTTTTACTAAATTCTGTTTTTTATATTAACAATTAATCCGGTATAACTTCTCGAGCTATTATCAGTAGGGTTAGCTGACCGATTTATTAACGAAATCTGCTGTGATTTTTTTTCTCCTATTTGACAGGATTGGGACATTGCGTGGTCGGTATATCGGCAACAATCGCCTTAAGTCAACTGACAAGCGAGCAGACCTTCAACCTATTGTTCGGATTTGGCATGAGCGGGTTCGGCTTGGGTATGGTTCTTTTACCACTCCTAGCTGAGCTCTTGGGTGAAGTCTACGGCTGGAGAGTTGGCCTACTCATTCTTGGTTGCCTAATGGGTCACCTAATTCCTTGCGCAGTTGCAATAAGACTACCCGTAACCGGAAGTCGACCGGTGGACCAAAGCGCGATTTACCAAGAACTTGAGCATCGTGGAGATTCTGAGGAAAGTATAGCAAACAGCTGTTCAAACGAGGAAGAAGAAATCGCTCCATTATGCCCTAGAGGTGCAGACTACAATCAGGCAGCTGTTGGTGAATCTTCAATATACTCTTCATTAGTCAACGGAGTTGAGATGGAATCACGTGAAAATGAAACGAGTGCAAGGCAAACCCTTGGGAAATTACGTGATAGTTTTTACCGGTCTGATTTTTACAGGGACCCTGTTTTTAATTTTATATTACTTACTTCCATCATGTTGGGAGTCGTCTACTGCGGCTGGCATTCATTTCTGGTACCCCATGCATTCCAGAGAGGTTATTCAGTCCGTGCTACGATACTGATGACATTCTGTGCATCAGTAGGAAATTTTCTAGGAAGACTCTTGGCAGGCGCCCTCTCCGGTCGCCTCGCAAATCCAGTCACCCTGTGCCTCGGTGCTACGCTTTTGAATGCCCTTTCAATTTTGTGTGATGCATTTCTTCAAAATTACCATGTGATGATCGTTACGGCGTGTACATCTGCTATATGTATTGCTGGAATATCTGTCCTTTCGCCTCTATCAGTGAAGAAGAGAGCATCACCTGAAAGCTTTGATGTTGCATTCGCAGTCAACGATCTATTTTTTGGCCTTGGTACCTTTTTCGGGGGCTACCTATCAGGTAATGCTTAGAAAAGATTATTTTTGTAGGAACATACCGTCTTTACCGGACCACCTCTTCAATTATTAAAACCGCATTCTCATCCCCCCTCTCTTTGACACACACACCAACACCTGCACATCCCACACACGCATGTACCCTCCCTCATACAACAAACAAACCTCACCATCAATGCATACGAAAGTTTACTGCAACATGTTAGTACTCGTTGGATTAAAATTGGTAGGAAAATTTTAATGATTTCTTAGATATTCATCAATAAAAATGTAAAGCCCATTTTATGCTGATTTAACAAGAAATCATGTAGGTCTTTATCACAAACTTACAAGCAACTTTATGAAACACCCAACGGCATCAGGACGATCAAATTAACGGATCCCAATTATATTTTTGAACTTGACTTGCATTTCCAAGACTTGATAGATCGGGCTTAATTTGGTCTTGAGTGGGCTTGATCAGGCTTGATCACGCATGAACGTGATTGGTCGGGTTTCAAATGGCTTGAATATTTAAAGCTGGCAGTTTGAAACTATCAAGACATCTGCGTGCAGGATAATAAGGTAATAAGGCCGTGATAAACCAGGGTAATTCTCATCTTCTGAAGAGCGCTTAAAGACTTCCGGTTCCGTAACAGGATGAACTGAGTTTACACAAAACAATTCAAGCGCAAGTCCAGAATGTTCGTTTTGATTGTATTGGTCAAACATACAGAAGTTTCATTGCAACTCTTTTTGCACCCCCCCCCCCCCCCCCATTAAGCAAGTATTAAAGCGATGCATAATTATTATCATTTTGGCTACATTTTTTCTCCATACCGCAGGTGTCGTTGGCGGAGTCTTCTTGTCATACGATGCAATATTCAAGTTTCTTGGTGGTGTACAAATCTTGGCCTTTGTTCTAATGCTACCATATGCTGTGTTTAAGAAACCAACCGAACTTTGAGTTAAGTCCATCATGCATAAATCGCCACGCCAATTATGAATCGCAAATGAATCCCTATTATTTTGCTATGTTTTTACAACTAGTTCTCGGGGTGTTTAACTACAGTATATATACCTAAGCCTGACTTAACTTTGACTTGTATTTCAAATAATTGTGTATTGTAAGTATTTGAGTGAACCATGTATACCCGAGTTGGAATTATTTCCTCATGTTGACATTTTTTCATTGTTTTGTTCTGTGTACATACATTGTATCTACATGTGTGTAAACCAGTGAAAAAAATAATATCCTTTATAGACAATGAAGTTATTCAATTCAATATTCAGTTCAATGTTTCACAAAGATTTAAGTATGACTTAAGTCGTGCTTAAATGTTGCCGCGTACACGACATGCAACGCGCAATCTTATTGATCAATACGGTGTAGTGTGCGTCCTCTTGGCATGATCATAACCCCGGGGGGGCCACTTACATTGACGAGTGGATACCATGCGCGACCAAAAAAACACGTAAAAAGGATGTCCTTTTCACGATAGGGCACGTTACGTACGTAACGTGAAAAGGGTATCAAAAACACAAAAATAATGAAAAAAGGGTGTCTATTTCGCTAGGAAAATTACGTGTTTAGGGTCGAATTTGCGGGAATGATAAAACAAAATTAAAATGTTTTATAAAGGATGTCCATTTTGCCCCAACACTTCGTGTTTAGAGTCCGATTTGCGCGAGGTGTAGAAGGTGGGGTCGTACTAAACCAAATAAGGTAAAGCCGATGACCGAAGGACCCGTACAATAAAACATTCCTGTACTTGTTTAGGGGTTCATTTCAGGGAATATTTGCCAAGAGTATCGTTTTGTTTCCAATACTTGTTAAGGGTATGGTTTCACACGCCAATACTTGTTAAGGGGTGCATTTTCAGAATATGGAAATTACGTGTTTAGGATGCTTTTCGAGACCCCATGGTCGCGCATGGTATCCACTCGTGAATGGAAGTGGCCCCCCCGGGATCATAACCAATGCGGTGATGTCTTCTATACCGCGCACAACATTTAAGTGCAACTCTAAATCTTACTTAAATTTTTGTGAAACACCACCTTGATTGATCAAGACCAAACATGATGTATTAAGCTTGGTATGTCTTTCCTAACTAGACGAATCGAAGTTAATTTATCATCATTATTACAAATTAATTAAAAAAATGTGTTCACGTTGGCGTGGATGGTTCACGTCAAAGGAATGCTCAATTACTAAATCACATAATAATCCTTAGGTATATGATTTTATACAAATTTGGAAAGAAAATCTACCGACCCTTAACCAGAGTAAGGCAAAAATACAAGAAGATAGACTAAAAGAAAGAATATTAACTGAACAGAATGGTTTACTTAAAAAAAAATTGTTTTACAAAATGAGACAAGTTGATTTTCCAGGGATGTAGAGGCAAAATAAGTATGCAGTAATTAAACACTCTAAATATGGAGCTGGGGCCTGTAACACAAAGTTTAGCGACTAATCGCTAAATGAAATCGCCTATGAAGATCATAGTTGTATGCGCATTTTGCTCAGTAGACTTACTAGGAACCAATCAAAATCGCTCTTTCATATTAGCGATTAATCGCTAACCTTTGTGTTAAGGGGCCCTAGTTTGGTCCCTGGTCACACTCTTCTCAGAGTAGGACGGGGGCCGTCGTTTTGGGGTAGGGTTTGCATATTTTTGGGGTGCATTGTGGCTCCTTCTGGAGTGAAAATGTTTAAAGATATACACTGCTCACTCCAGAGGGCAGGGCGGCGGAACGTCTTTTCGTTTGGAGGGGGGGGGGGGGGGGCAAAACCAAAAAAGGGCACGCAGATATCAAAGTTGTCATTTTGGTGCAAACATATATTCTCACCATGAGATTATCATCTGCGTGAAGTAGATGTGTGTTTTGCAGTAAGCAAGTTAAGCAAAGCCTTTTTCAAGTGATTTCTGTTTAATGACATATACATTTAGGCTTTATTTTCCGCGAGCGGTGTGATACTTGCCGATTTCGTCAAATATAGCGTTAATTATTGATAGCTATCCTCGCGAAATGTTGCGAGCTCGAATCGCTAGCTCAAACTTTTGGACATTTCATTTAATAAGACATGAAAACTAAACTTCCAAGCAGTTTTTGTTGTCATTAAAAAGTTGTGTATATGACTAAAGAATTGAGGCGACCAGAAAAGGGATCTGACAAGGACTGCATTTAGTGACTGATTGATAAGATGCATAACTATCTCACCACAATGCGAGCGCGAGATGATAATTTGTGATAATCCAACCTGAAAATTGGTCATTTTAAGCATTTTTGAAATCATGAAAAAAATAGTCTCCTATTATACAAAATGGATGCGAGCGTAAAACGCGAGTCAAAATTTGTGATATTCTAACATGAAAACTGGACATTCTAAGCACTTGTTGTAAGCAAAAACAAAATGAGTACCTTTTTAAAAAACAATTCCAGCGCAAAACGTGGGCCAAAAAATGGTGATATTCCATCCTGAAAACTAGACATTCTAAGCATTTTTGCAACCAAGGGCAGAATGAATATCTTACTAAACAATAATTGATGCAAGCGCGAAATTTTTGTGACTTTCTAAACTTAAAATGTGTTGTTTATCTTCCAAATGCAATGTTAAAAAAACCGTGATTTTACAGAAAAAGGAAGATTTTGCAGATAGCAATAACAGAATCATTTTGTAAATTCATAAAACAGGAATTTTTCTGCTATTTAACAGAACATGTCTGTTTAAAAAGGGGAAAAGGGTGTTTTATTTAAGGAAATTTGTAAGATTCCATACACCAAATTTCCTGTAAGATTACGCAATCTGGTATTAAAGATTACAGGTGTTCTCGATACTCTGCTGCAGGAACTTTTTTATTTCAAGGATAAATTTTCTAACAGTGTGGGTATTTAATTATTTTTCCTACGATAATTATAATTATAATTATTATTATTATTTTTTTTTTTTTTGGGGGGAGGGGGCAAGTGCCCTCGTCTGACCCCGGTTCCGCCACCCCTGCCAGTGGGAGCCATAGTGCTCTCTAGGGGGATATGGGTCCCGCTTTCTGAATGACTGTCCCCTCGTCTCGTTCTAGGAGGGGTGTGATTGGGGACCGGATAGGCTCTTTGCAATCCGAAGATTCAGAAGCAAGTTTGATCTGAACGTGTGCAGTTATTTGTTCTGTAAACGCTGCTCTCACTCACCGCTACACACACAGTCACACACCCACCCACCCTCATCGTCTTTTCATTTGACGCTATATGTGTGTGTAGCTGTGCACGGTAAGTGTACTGTGTTTTCCGAACGAATAACTACAAACTTCCAGATCTAGACTAGGTAGAATGCAGATTGGGAGGGAGGGTAGGCTAGGGTTTAGGGGAGGGTAGCAGGCCGCGCTTCCTGAGCTGGGAATGGATGCTAGGGCAGTTTGGATGGGACCCGGGGGGCCACTTCCACTGACGAGTGGATACCATGCGCGACCAAGGGGTCTCGAAAAGCACCCTAAACACGTATTTTCCATATTCTGAAAATGCACCCCTTAACAAGTATTGGCGTCTGAAACCCTACCCTTAACAAATATTGGAAACAAAAGATACTCCTGACAAGTATTCCCTGAAATGAACCCCTAAACAAGTACAGCGATATTTTATTGTTAAAACGGTCCGTCGGTCGTCGGTTTAACCTTTACAATTTACACACCATTTGGTTTAGTACGGCCCCAGCTTCCACACCTAGGGCAAATCGGATTCTAAACACGTAGTGTTGGGGCAAAAAGGACATCCTTTATAAAACATTTTAATTTTGTTTTATCATCCCCGCAAAGTTGACCCTAAACACGTAGCTTTCCTAGCGAAATAGATACCCTTTTTTCATTATTTTTGTGTTTTTGACACCCTTATCACGTTACGTACGTAACGTGCCCTATCTTGAAAAAGACATCCTTTTTACGTGTTTTTTTGGTCGCGCATGGTATCCACTCGTCAATGTAAGTGGCCCCCCCGGGGGATGGGAGGATGTATGATTCTTTGTGATACTCATTCAATTTTATTTGATTCGATTGCTTCGCTGTAAATTCATTTGATGTTATGTTCTGTATTCTTTAGTCCAGGTATCAATAGTTCTAGATTATGTAAATGTTACATTCTGTAACTTTTGTAACTCATGCATTTATGCTTATGCTCAAAATAATTTCTGGTACGTTATCTTTTTTATATATTTTCTATCAGATTGTGTGTTATGTATAATGTTTCAGATTACGTATGTGTTTTGAACTGAATGATCGATAAAGGCTACTAAAAAAAACCATCATAGTTGGTTGATGGATTCCGGTGGCGGGTCTAGCCGGATCGGATATACCGTGCGAGTCAATTTTGCTAATTGGACATGGTCGATGGGCGTAAAATAGAAATAAATTGAAAGGGGTAATGGATGTAAAGAATGAGAGGGTCCGAGAGGGGGGCAGAGATAGTTAGATAGATAGATAGATAGATAGATGGATGGATAGATAAATAGATAAATATATACATTGATGGATGGATAGATAGATAGAGAGATATAGAGAGGCAGAGAAAGTGAGAGAAAAGGAGAAAGAGAAGGACAGAAATAAAGGAAGAAGGAAAGTAAGAAAGACAAAGAGAAAGGAAGAAAAGAAAGGAAGGGAAGAAGGAAGAAGAAGAAGAGAGAGAAGAGATGGAAAATAAAGGCATTTGAATTTTTCTTCTCGCATTATTAATTACAGAGGAAGTGAGACTTTCACACAAAGCCTTACAGGGGGCGCTAATGATCTCTTTCTATCGTAATGAGACGAGGTTCCAGCAATCATTCTAATTCCTAACTAAACTCATTCATGTGGACGCCTATGTGAAGAAGTGGCGATGTAAGATAACTAAATTACATTATCACCAGCCTTACTGGAAAGAACACAGTGTCATCTAGTGTGTATCACAGTGTGATCACAATGTGAAATCACTCTCAGCATTTCAGCCGTGTGAATCACATAGTCGACCGTGTAAACACACTGAACAGTCACACTGTTGAGGTGTCCACAATATGAAAATATCTCAACACTGTTGAGGTGTCCACATTTTAACAGTGTGATTGATGTTTTCACATAGTCCCTCCCTTTTCTTTTTCCCCCTTTTTTTTTTCCCCCGATGAAATCCGCCAGGCCCCCCCCCCCCCCGCGCCTGTTACGCCACTGAATCATGCATATGTAAATGATGTGTCTCTATTGTGAAGAAATAAGTTGCAGCAATAAACATCTGTAATCTATTTATGGGCATGATTGATAAATGAAACTATTGAATATATCTAATTCAAGAAATCTAATTCCATCATGATTATATACGTTTATCTGTTCATAAACTCCTTCTCACTAGCGTACCTACGGGGGGGGGGGACAGAGGGGGAAGACTGCCCCCCTGACGAGTCACAACCCATGCAAGGGACATATCCCTGCCCCCCCCCCCCCCCCCGACGAATCTTGAAGACTTTTTTTTTGTTTTGCTTGTCAAATTTTTTGACGGACGAGATCCGTTATTTGTGGTTGAAGATCTTCTTTTTTTTTTGCTTGTCAAATTTTTTGGCGGACGAATTTGCCCCCCTGTGGAAAATCCTAGGTACGCCACTGCTCCTTCTCTTTGCTGTATAGATTCATGATTCAGGATCAGCAACGTATGTGGGTGTGGGTGTACTAGACAATACCCATATGGCAGTACGGTTCCCAACTTGTACTCCCAAATGCCTTTAGAAGTTAATTTTCACCATACTGCCATATGGGTCTTGTCTAGTCTGCAGGCACAGACCGTGATTGAAACGTTGATCAACAAGTGTGTCTCCACGCAAAGACTAGCACATACAAAACTTGCTGGGGAGAGGGCCTTCAGTACACAAGGCATGAGTAGGCTGCAATTCAGACCCTTTACTCGAGTGAAGGGTTTGCACAGCAGACTAGGTCTTGTCTATGTTGTAAACATGTTGGTGGCCTTCACTTGCGCGCGCGCGTGTGTGTGTGTGTGTGTGTAGTCAGCCATATCACCTCACAGACTTTAATCCCGTTAAAGCGCTGTGTGTTTTTCTCATCGCGTTTTTTCCCCCATCAATTGACAAGTATCTTGCCTTTCAAGGTGTTCTATAGATGTCTAGCTCCCGTGCCCTCTGTGGCTGGAATCACCTGGTGGGTGTTTCATAAAGCTGTTCGTAAATCAAGAGCGGCCTTAAAGGAGAATGAAACTCTTGGAGCAAGTTAGCTTTTGTGAAAGCAGAAAAATCAAAGAATAAGATCAACAAAAGTTTGAGTAAAATAGGACTAGCAATAGAAGAGTTATGAGCATTTGAATGTCGAGATCACTAATGCTATGGAGATCCTCCTATTGGCAACGCAACCAAGATCTATGATATCACAGATGAACAACTCTCCCCTTTTGGACACTGAAAATATACCCCAAAACATCTCTTTTTGCTCATTCTAATCATATGACGAACGATTCATCAATGATATAATGTTGTGAAACCTCAGTACTTGTCCTCTCATAAAGAGAACACATCACCTTGTGATAGATTCTATAAAAGTGAGAATATAAGTGAAATAAGTACTAAAGCAATGAGGGAGTTGTACGTGTGTGACATCACAGATCTTGGTCGCATTGCCAATGGGAGGATCTACATGGCATTAGTGATCTCAATATTCAAATGCTCGTAACTTTCTTATTATTCATTCAATCTTCCTCAAACTTTCAACAATATGTTTCTTTGATTTTTCTCTTTGATATTGATTCAGCTGGTTTCAAGAGTTTCATTCTCCTTTAAGGACGACTGGTGATCCCTTATTGTGGTAAATGGTATTCACCAAAATGTTTATTGGCGATGGTTAAGCAAGTGTAAGAAAGGATCACCAGTAGTTCTTAAACTCGCCTTAACTTACGAACACTTTTATGACCCCCCCCCCCCCGACACTTTACGCGGACTGTATAGCTGATTATAGTGCTCTAGACAACAATTAATTATATCTTCGATACGGAACTACTTTATCAGACGTAAACTCCACGACATCTGATCGCATCGTATATTCAAAATGGCAGCCAATAACCGGTAAGACTGTTATTTGTGTATTTTATCAACCAAAGTATTTTCAAAAGATTAGACTGTGGGTATGACTCTCGTCTTTCAATCTAAGGGATGTTAGTTCGATTCCAAGTCATAGCGTGTATTCATTCAGTCAGAAATATATCCATATTGTGCTGCACTAAATCCGGGTGAGGTGAATAGCAGAGTCAATTTCACATCAATTCTTATGTTTATCCATCGAAAATTACAAAGAAAAAAATCCAATTGCTCTTGCTCCCCTTCCTTGTATACCTATTAAAAGACGCACCTGCCTCTTGCTTGCCACCAGTGATAGTGTCTCATGAAGCTATAAACAGCATGACTTCACAAAATGATGATATTCCGAATACGTTTGGGGTTTCTTTTTAATGTCTTCAGAAAAATGATTTAACCGGTTTAAACTGTCTCGTTGTATGTTTGCATGTGAATAAAACGAATGTCCATTATGTTAGACAATAACTAAACAATATATATAACCAAGATCGGAACCGAGATTTATCGATGATTTGTCAAAATTTAATCACAAATACAATAGGCAAATGACCTATCATTGTAAAAACTGAGAGTCTCTTCTTTTCATTTGAAATAACTTAGATTATTTATCATTCATACATGAGTGACCAAAATTAATTTGAAGAAAGGAAACCAAAAAGTCACTTGGCGGGCGGTATCTGAGTTTCAAAATATAAATCACATTTTTAAAAAGTTCAATATCTGCTCTTTAATATGATACCTTAATTACAGAAAGCGGTCAAGAAGTAACAAAGTTCTGTTTATATGAAAATTCAAATTCAATTATACTCATTCAATAATACTCATCAAAAAATCCGAAGACTAACAATGTGAGTTTACATTTAAAAAAAACGTAAGAGAGAAATGAATAAATAAACATGCAGTGACCATTAAAGAAGAGAACAAATATATATTATGTTTAAAATGCAATAGTAGCATAACAAGAAATTGGATAAGCAGATGCAAGTAATGAGACAGATTTAATTTATATATTAAAAGAAAGCAGGTGAGGAGCAGGAAAGGGGAGCAAGCAGGGCAATAGTAAGCATGCACTGTAAAAAAAAAATAAGGCGCCAACCCAGCACCCACAGCGCCCGTACAGCGACTGCACCACGAGTGCCGATCTTCAGTGTAAATTCAAAATAGAAAATCAGCACCCGTAGCGCAGCCACCACACAAGCACTGTAAGTGCCAAATTAGCACCTCATCTCATACAGTGTGTGTAAAGGTGAGAAAGGAGAGGGGGATGTAGCAAAAATAAAGGAAAGAGGGGGAAAAGGAATGAAGGAGCACAACAAAAAAGACCCACAAGTAAACAATAAATTACAGATATTACAAATATTATAAGAATTATTTGTACCAAAAAAAAACAGAAAAGAAAGTGACATGTTGGTGATCATAAAAGACGAGAGAGTGGGAAAGAGCAAAAGGAAGATAGAGAGAGAGAGGGAGAAAGAGAGAAAGAGAGAATTAGAAAGATCAGACAGAATCTGAAAAATGACATATCTAATCATAAGTAAACAAGATATTACAAACAAAAAAGGGTAAGCATCAATTATGATTACTGGTCAGACACCAAATGAAAGGGAGAAATACAAAATATACCATTAATGATTTGCATTACTGATTTACAATACAACGCTGTCCAAAGTGAGTGAAATAAGTAGGAGTTTGATGCAATTATGAAAGGAAAGACTATAGAAAAGGAGAAAGAAGCAAGAGAGCAAAAAAGATAGAGAAAGAGATTAAAAAAGAGAAAAAAAGGGGAAAGGGAGACGGGAAAAGAAAAAATAGATCAAATCTAGTTAGGTAATATTGCACAACAGATACATCAAATGAATAAGGCTTGCATTCCAATAATTTCATAAAAGGAAGGGGTTTTACTGGATAGCTTTCAGACTTACTCGACATTCCGTTTTGTTGACGATCAGCCATGCATAAAGTCTTATGTTAGCTTAGGTGAGAAACCGGTGAAAACATGTGTGTTTCATGAAATTATGGAAATACGAACATTGTTTTAAAGAAACATAGCTCTGTTATTTCTTGACAATTTCTGCGATTTAGCTATCAAATTAAAAAGCAGATATTCACCTTTTTAGGCATGCGATTTTCCTTTTGAAATTTTGATACCCCCCGCCAAATGACTTTTTGCTATCCTTTCTTCAAATTGTTTTTACTCACTCATGCGTGGATGAGAAATGTCATATGTTATACCATCTGAAAGTAGCGATTCTAAGCTTTACATTGGTAGGTCATTTGTCTATTTTATTTGTGATTAAGTTATGATAAATCATCGCTAAACATCGGTTTCGTTTTTTTTACGCACTGTATATAAATATATATATATATATGCAGCAATGGAGATACACACCTGAAAGTTGACCCTGAGTCAACCGACTTGAAGTCAATTTACTCAGAGTCATGTTCAGGACTTGACATTTTTTCGAGCTCAGAGAGTGTAATGCGGGCGGCAACGGAGTGCTATATCACGATTGCAGTTTCTTTCAGTTGATTTTTCTAACATGTTGTCTGTTTTCTTGATAACTGTTCAACTGGTTTGAGTTATTGCTTGGTTATTCATCTCTATTTGCGTTTCCTGTATTAATTATAATGCCTTAATAACAAAATAATGAGTCTAGATTTGTCATTGTAATGTTCCACGCAGAGCGATTAATGTGGGGTTGTGGTCGTTTATATTAGAACAGCCACTATACGCACGTGCATAGACCTACTGCGTACTCTGCGGAGCGAGAGCCGATTTTGAGTAATTGTGTAGTCTTATTCCAGGAATAAATAAATAAGTAAAATAATAATTATAACAATGCTCTAAAATTGTTTGGTTTTGTTTTTGTTGTTCAAACTGTGGTGTGATATTATGGTTCTACGCTTATTTTCCAAGATTCGTCAATTTTGACATCCAATAAAGTGTACTGACAGTGGCGTAGGCATACTTCTGGTAGGGTTTGTGTCTTTGTGGGGCGCGCTGCTGTTCCCCCACCCCCCCCCCCCCACCGCCCATCCCCCATATTATTTATCATTCATACATGAGTGACCAAAATTAATTTGAAGAAAGGAAACCAAAAAGTCACTTGGCGGGCGGTATCTGAGTTTCAAAATATAAATCACATTTTTTAAAAGTTCAATATCTGCTCTTTAATATGATACCTTAATTACAGAAAGCGGTCAAGAAGTAACAAAGTTCTGTTTATATGAAAATTCAAATTCAATTATACTCATTCAATAATACTCATCAAAAAATCCGAAGACTAACAATGTGAGTTTACATTTAAAAAAAACGTAAGAGAGAAATGAATAAATAAACATGCAGTGACCATTAAAGAAGAGAACAAATATATATTATGTTTAAAATGCAATAGTAGCATAACAAGAAATTGGATAAGCAGATGCAAGTAATGAGACAGATTTAATTTATATATTAAAAAAAAGCAGGTGAGGAGCAGGAAAGGGGAGCAAGCAGGGCAATAGTAAGCATGCACTGTAAAGAAAAATGAAGCGCCAACCCAGCACCCACAGCGCCCGTACAGCGACTGCACCACGAGTGCCGATCTTCAGTGCAAATTCAAAATAGAAAATCAGCACCCGTAAGGCAGCCACCACACAAGCACTGTAAGTGCCAAATTAGCACCTCATCTCATACAGTGTGTGTAAAGGTGAGAAAGGAGAGGGGGATGTAGCAAAAATAAAGGAAAGAGGGGGAAAAGGAATGAAGGAGCGCAACAAAAAAGACCCACAAGTAAACAATAAATTACAGATATTACAAATATTATAAGAATTATTTGTACCAAAAAAAAACAGAAAAGAAAGTGACATGTTGGTGATCATAAAAGACGAGAGAGTGGGAAAGAGCAAAAGGAAGATAGAGAGAGAGAGGGAGAAAGAGAGAAAGAGAGAATTAGAAAGATCAGACAGAATCTGAAAAATGACATATCTAATCATAAGTAAACAAGATATTACAAACAAAAAAAGGTAAGCATCAATTATGATTACTGGTCAGACACCAAATGAAAGGGAGAAATACAAAATATACCATTAATGATTTGCATTACTGATTTACAATACAACGCTGTCCAAAGTGAGTGAAATAAGTAGGAGTTTGATGCAATTATGAAAGGAAAGACTATAGAAAAGGAGAAAGAAGCAAGAGAGCAAAAAAGATAGAGAAAGAGATTAAAAAAGAGAAAAAAAGGGGAAAGGGAGACGGGAAAAGAAAAAATAGATCAAATCTAGTTAGGTAATATTGCACAACAGATACATCAAATGAATAAGGCTTGCATTCCAATAATTTCATAAAAGGAAGGGGTTTTACTGGATAGCTTTCAGACTTACTCGACATTCCGTTTTGTTGACGATCAGCCATGCATAAAGTCTTATGTTAGCTTAGGTGAGAAACCGGTGAAAACATGTGTGTTTCATGAAATTATGGAAATACGAACATTGTTTTAAAGAAACATAGCTCTGTTATTTCTTGACAATTTCTGCGATTTAGCTATCAAATTAAAAAGCAGATATTCACCTTTTTAGGCATGCGATTTTCCTTTTGAAATTTTGATACCCCCCGCCAAATGACTTTTTGCTATCCTTTCTTCAAATTGTTTTTACTCACTCATGCGTGGATGAGAAATGTCATATGTTATACCATCTGAAAGTAGCGATTCTAAGCTTTACAATGGTAGGTCATTTGTCTATTTTATTTGTGATTAAGTTATGATAAATCATCGCTAAACATCGGTTTCGTTTTTTTTACGCACTGTATATATATATAAATATATATATATATATGCAGCAATGGAGATACACACCTGAAAGTTGACCCTGAGTCAAGCTCAGAGAGTGTACTGCGGGCGGCAACGGAGTGCTATATCACGATTGCAGTTTCTTTCAGTTGATTTTTCTAACAAGTTGTCTGTTTTCTTGATAACTGTTCAACTGGTTTGAGTTATTGCTTGGTTATTCATCTCTATTTGCGTTTCCTGTATTAATTATAATGCCTTAATAACAAAATAATGAGTCTAGATTTGTCATTGTAATGTTCCACGCAGAGCGATTAATGTGGGGTTGTGGTCGTTTATATTAGAACAGCCACTATACGCACGTGCATAGACCTACTGCGTACTCTGCGGAGCGAGAGCCGATTTTGAGTAATTGTGTAGTCTTATTCCAGGAATAAATAAATAAGTAAAATAATAATTATAACAATGCTCTAAAATTGTTTGGTTTTGTTTTTGTTGTTCAAACTGTGGTGTGATATTATGGTTCGACGCTTATTTTCCAAGATTCGTCAATTTTGACATCCAATAAAGTGTACTGACAGTGGCGTAGGCATACTTCTGGTAGGGTTTGTGTCTTTGTGGGGCGCGCTGCTGTTCCCCCACCCCCCCCCCCCCCACCGCCCATCCCCCATATTATTTATCATTCATACATGAGTGACCAAAATTAATTTGAAGAAAGGAAACCAAAAAGTCACTTGGCGGGCGGTATCTGAGTTTCAAAATATAAATCACATTTTTTAAAAGTTCAATATCTGCTCTTTAATATGATACCTTAATTACAGAAAGCGGTCAAGAAGTAACAAAGTTCTGTTTATATGAAAATTCAAATTCAATTATACTCATTCAATAATACTCATCAAAAAATCCGAAGACTAACAATGTGAGTTTACATTTTAAAAAAACGTAAGAGAGAAATGAATAAATAAACATGTAGTGACCATTAAAGAAGAGAACAAATATATATTATGTTTAAAATGCAATAGTAGCATAACAAGAAATTGGATAAGCAGATGCAAGTAATGAGACAGATTTAATTTATATATTAAAAAAAAGCAGGTGAGGAGCAGGAAAGGGGAGCAAGCAGGGCAATAGTAAGCATGCACTGTAAAAAAAATGAAGCGCCAACCCAGCACCCACAGCGCCCGTACAGCGACTGCACCACGAGTGCCGATCTTCAGTGTAAATTCAAAATAGAAAATCAGCACCCGTAGCGCAGCCACCACACAAGCACTGTAAGTGCCAAATTAGCACCTCATCTCATACAGTGTGTGTAAAGGTGAGAAAGGAGAGGGGGATGTAGCAAAAATAAAGGAAAGAGGGGGAAAAGGAATGAAGGAGCACAACAAAAAAGACCCACAAGTAAACAATAAATTACAGATATTACAAATATTATAAGAATTATTTGTACCAAAAAAAAACAGAAAAGAAAGTGACATGTTGGTGATCATAAAAGACGAGAGAGTGGGAAAGAGCAAAAGGAAGATAGAGAGAGAGAGGGAGAAAGAGAGAAAGAGAGAATTAGAAAGATCAGACAGAATCTGAAAAATGACATATCTAATCATAAGTAAACAAGATATTACAAACAAAAAAAGGTAAGCATCAATTATGATTACTGGTCAGACACCAAATGAAAGGGAGAAATACAAAATATACCATTAATGATTTGCATTACTGATTTACAATACAACGCTGTCCAAAGTGAGTGAAATAAGTAGGAGTTTGATGCAATTATGAAAGGAAAGACTATAGAAAAGGAGAAAGAAGCAAGAGAGCAAAAAAGATAGAGAAAGAGATTAAAAAAGAGAAAAAAAGGGGAAAGGGAGACGGGAAAAGAAAAAATAGATCAAATCTATTAGGTAATATTGCACAACAGATACATCAAATGAATAAGGCTTGCATTCCAATAATTTCATAAAAGGAAGGGGTTTTACTGGATAGCTTTCAGACTTACTCGACATTCCGTTTTGTTGACGATCAGCCATGCATAAAGTCTTATGTTAGCTTAGGTGAGAAACCGGTGAAAACATGTGTGTTTCATGAAATTATGGAAATACGAACATTGTTTTAAAGAAACATAGCTCTGTTATTTCTTGACAATTTCTGCGATTTAGCTATCAAATTAAAAAGCAGATATTCACCTTTTTAGGCATGCGATTTTCCTTTTGAAATTTTGATACCCCCCGCCAAATGACTTTTTGCTATCCTTTCTTCAAATTGTTTTTACCCACTCATGCGTGGATGAGAAATGTCATATGTTATACCATCTGAAAGTAGCGATTCTAAGCTTTACAATGGTAGGTCATTTGTCTATTTTATTTGTGATTAAGTTATGATAAATCATCGCTAAACATCGGTTTCGTTTTTTTTACGCACTGTATATATATATATAAATATATATATATACACTGTTGGTCATAAAGGTGGAATAAAATATTTTTGAATAAAAATCGACAGTTTTGTTGGTATTTGAAAGGCTACACGTAGACTAAATGGTAATTGAGTGATTACATAATGTTTCCCCATTACACAGGTGACATTATAACATGAGAAATTTTGATTACGTAATAAATTATTTTGTTGTAGACTATAAAAGCCTATGCATATGATATTCTGTCCCTTTCCCTGATTTAGCACTGTGTATAAGAAGGTTGCATTTTTTCGAGTTCCTTGTACCGTTTGAAATAAAAATCGGTAGAGACGTTCCCTGGACTATGCCTGGTCCAACGGCAACAGCAACACGCGAGAGAGTGGTAGCACTGCGACAGGAGGGCTACAAGCAGACTGATACCGCAGAAGTCCTAGGGATATCACAGAGTGCAGTCTCTAAGATCCTGAAACGTCAACGTGAGGCGGGGAATGTGCGGCCACGGAAACCTCCAGGACGTCCCAGATTGACCACAAGAAGAGATGATCGCCAACTGTTGAATTTCAGTCGCAGAAACCGGAAATTGCCCAAGAGCCGTCTCCGTCGCTTGTGGAGGAGATATTATGGGATCAACGTTTCCCGGTCAACCGTTAATCGCAGATCGCTCCAACATGGTAACCGAGCACGACGGTTGACCAAATGTCCACGCCTGTCTGTTCACCTCAGAGTAGCTCGTCTTCTTTGGGCTAGGGAGCACAGAAGGCTTCATCCAGGACATAAAGGATGGGAGACAACGAGTTCGTCGATTAGCCGGGGAAAACCTTTGTGATGAATGTATCCACGAGACGACTCAAGTCGGAGGCGGCTCAGTGAAGATATGGGCCGGCATCCATTATGGAGGGAAAACGCCAATGGTGGTTCCGGACGGAAACGTCAACGCCGCCGCCTACAGGGATATCTTGGAGTTCCACTGTCTTCCATATGCAAGACGAGTGTATGGGCACAATTTCCGACTGCAGGATGACAACGCTAGACCGCAAAGGGCCGCTGCAGTAAAGGAATTCCTGGAGGCAGAGGGCGTCGTACAGTTGCCATGGCCAGCTTGTTCGCCGGATATGAACCCCATAGAGCATGCATGGGATGCCCTAGGCCGAGCCATCAACGACAGAGAGGTCATTCCTCAAAATCTGCAGGAGTTGGTAGATGCTCTGAGGGAAGAATGGGACGCTATGCCTGTTGACGTCATCAACAAGCTAGTGGACAGCATGTAACGACGTCTGCATGCGCTGGTTCGTGCCAGGGGTGGACATACCCGATACTAGTGACTGAGTAAGAACAATGACTCAAGTTTGATGCAAATTTGTCCATGAAATCACAAAAAAAAGTCATCTGGAAAACTGAGAGAGATTGAAAAAAAATATCTCATGATCCTTTAACTTACTGTATATTGTCGTCAGTGTTGTTCTATGCTCATGACATCCATCGCTTAGGACATAAACTTGTAAAACATCACTGTCAAACGTGTGTAAAAGGCAGAATTATAAAGTAAAGTGGTTATCATGCACCATAAATGCCATATTCAAATCATGTTGTAATAATTACGCTGAGAAAATTTGGTGAAAAAAAATATTCCACCTTTATGACCAACAGTGTATATGCAGCAATGGAGATACACACCTGAAAGTTGACCCTGAGTCAAGCTCAGAGAGTGTACTGCGGGCGGCAACGGAGTGCTATATCACGATTGCAGTTTCTTTCAGTTGATTTTTCTAACAAGTTGTCTGTTTTCTTGATAACTGTTCAACTGGTTTGAGTTATTGCTTGGTTATTCATCTCTATTTGCGTTTCCTGTATTAATTATAATGCCTTAATAACAAAATAATGAGTCTAGATTTGTCATTGTAATGTTCCACGCAGAGCGATTAATGTGGGGTTGTGGTCGTTTATATTAGAACAGCCACTATACGCACGTGCATAGACCTACTGCGTACTCTGCGGAGCGAGAGCCGATTTTGAGTAATTGTGTAGTCTTATTCCAGGAATAAATAAATAAGTAAAATAATAATTATAACAATGCTCTAAAATTGTTTGGTTTTGTTTTTGTTGTTCAAACTGTGGTGTGATATTATGGTTCGACGCTTATTTTCCAAGATTCGTCAATTTTGACATCCAATAAAGTGTACTGACAGTGGCGTAGGCATACTTCTTGTAGGGTTTGTGTCTTTGTGGGGCGCGCTGCTGTTCCCCCACCCCCCCCCCCCCCACCGCCCATCCCCCATATTATTTATCATTCATACATGAGTGACCAAAATTAATTTGAAGAAAGGAAACCAAAAAGTCACTTGGCGGGCGGTATCTGAGTTTCAAAATATAAATCACATTTTTTTAAAGTTCAATATCTGCTCTTTAATATGATACCTTAATTACAGAAAGCGGTCAAGAAGTAACAAAGTTCTGTTTATATGAAAATTCAAATTCAATTATACTCATTCAATAATACTCATCAAAAAATCCGAAGACTAACAATGTGAGTTTACATTTTAAAAAAACGTAAGAGAGAAATGAATAAATAAACATGTAGTGACCATTAAAGAAGAGAACAAATATATATTATGTTTAAAATGCAATAGTAGCATAACAAGAAATTGGATAAGCAGATGCAAGTAATGAGACAGATTTAATTTATATATTAAAAAAAAGCAGGTGAGGAGCAGGAAAGGGGAGCAAGCAGGGCAATAGTAAGCATGCACTGTAAAAAAAATGAAGCGCCAACCCAGCACCCACAGCGCCCGTACAGCGACTGCACCACGAGTGCCGATCTTCAGTGTAAATTCAAAATAGAAAATCAGCACCCGTAGCGCAGCCACCACACAAGCACTGTAAGTGCCAAATTAGCACCTCATCTCATACAGTGTGTGTAAAGGTGAGAAAGGAGAGGGGGATGTAGCAAAAATAAAGGAAAGAGGGGGAAAAGGAATGAAGGAGCACAACAAAAAAGACCCACAAGTAAACAATAAATTACAGATATTACAAATATTATAAGAATTATTTGTACCAAAAAAAAACAGAAAAGAAAGTGACATGTTGGTGATCATAAAAGACGAGAGAGTGGGAAAGAGCAAAAGGAAGATAGAGAGAGAGAGGGAGAAAGAGAGAAAGAGAGAATTAGAAAGATCAGACAGAATCTGAAAAATGACATATCTAATCATAAGTAAACAAGATATTACAAACAAAAAAAGGTAAGCATCAATTATGATTACTGGTCAGACACCAAATGAAAGGGAGAAATACAAAATATACCATTAATGATTTGCATTACTGATTTACAATACAACGCTGTCCAAAGTGAGTGAAATAAGTAGGAGTTTGATGCAATTATGAAAGGAAAGACTATAGAAAAGGAGAAAGAAGCAAGAGAGCAAAAAAGATAGAGAAAGAGATTAAAAAAGAGAAAAAAAGGGGAAAGGGAGACGGGAAAAGAAAAAATAGATCAAATCTAGTTAGGTAATATTGCACAACAGATACATCAAATGAATAAGGCTTGCATTCCAATAATTTCATAAAAGGAATGGTTTTACTGGATAGCTTTCAGACTAATACTCGACATTCCGTTTTGTTGACAATCAGCCATGCATAAAGTCTTAGTCTTTTGTTAGCTTAGGTGTTTCATGAAATTATGGAAATTCGAACATTATTTTGAAGAAACATAGTTCTGTTATTTCTTGACAATTTCTGCGATTTAGCTATCAAATTAAAAAGCAGATATTCACCTTTTTTGGCATGCGATTTTCTTTTTGAAATTTTGATACCCCCCGCCAAATGACTTTCTGCTATCCTTTCTTCAAATTAGTTTTCACTCACTCATGCGTGGATGAGAAATCTCATATGTTATACCATCTGAAAGAAGCGATTCTAAGCTTTACAATAGTAGGTCATTTGTCTATTTGTCTATTTGTCTATCATCGCTGAACCTCGGTTTCGTTTTTTGTGGAACGCACTGTATATATATATATATATAAAAGAAGAGGGCCCTTTGCATAACGTGTATTACAGCGCGTCATGTTCTATGTACACTTGTAAATAATTCAGCATCAACGCAAGACGTAGCTTCCATGTATCTCTTTATTACAAGCTTTCGGCCAATGGGGCCTTCATCAGGCCGGCATTGAAATTAACTTGGGATTCTGTTCATCAGGAGGAGTAGTGAGTCTTGTGTACACTCTTAAAAATGTTGGGCAACATACGGTCCACACAACAATTGGTTAAAACTTTATCCAATTCTGGGTAGTTTTACACCAATAATGTGTGCTTTGGGTGAAAACTACACAGTATTGGTGTAAAACTACCCAGAATTGGATAAAGTTTTAACCAATTGTTGTGTGGACCGTATGTTGCCCAACATTTTTAAGAGTGTAGGTAATACTATAATTCCAGTGTCAGTGAGAGTGTGTCGACTGGGTGTGCAGGTATGAGGTAAAGACTTTACCTCATACCTGCACACCCAGTCGACACACTCTCACTGACACTGGAATTATAGTATTACCTACACAAGACTCACTACTCCTCCTGATGAACAGAATCCCAAGTTAATTTCAATGCCGGCCTGATGAAGGCCCCATTGGCCGAAAGCTTGTAATAAAGAGATACATGGAAGCTACGTCTTGCGTTGATGTTGAATTATTTACAAGTATATATATATATATATATATATATATATATATATATATATATATGAAGAGTTTAGTTGCAAAATGGGTTAGGTCCACCTTGGACCAATCCGAGGAAAACCATGATTTTTATTCTCACTTATTGCAATATTCTAATGAGAAACTAAATTGTCATGATGTAATACCCTATCATGTGAACATAAAATTGGGTATAAAAGAAACTCACCTGTCTTCAATTTTTTGTATATATATTTAAAAAAAATTATCATTGTGGACCTACACATGTAACCCCTTTTGCAAGTAAACTTAAATGAATCCAATCTGTCTTGATTAAAAAAGTGATTTTTCTTTGCCACTTTCATTCGCGTTTTCATTTGGATTTCAAATTGTCTTTAGTATCATCAAAGTGACTAAATATTAAGAGGTTTAGAGACAGAAAACAATAAAATTTATGAAAAATTGACCTTATCCTTCTTGGCAAATGAGTTCTTCAGAAGAGTTTAGTTGCAAAAAGGGTTTGGTCCACTCCAAGAAAATCATTTTTTTTAATTCTCCCATATTGCAATATTCTTTTGCGAAACTGAATTTTAATGATACCCTACCATGAGAACATAAAATTGGGTATTAGAGAAATCTACCTGTCTTCATATTTTTAAAGATATTCTTTTCCAAAAAAATTCTATGTGGACCTAACCCCTTTTGCAACTAAACTGAAATGGACCTAACCCCTTTTGAAACAAAAAATGTCATTTTAGTTCACTTTTTAATAGGAATTTCAACTTTTCTTTGGTATTATCTTATAGAGCTACTAAAAATCTATACATTAAGACATAAAAATCAAATTTGATGAAAAATGGACCTTACCCCTTTTGCAAGTGAGCTCTTCATATATATATATATATATATATATATATTTGTCATTGCGTTTTATGCCCCCTTATTTTAGCGTGAATGATAGTTACATGCCACATTATCTCGAAATTAAATCCACCTCCATTAATATAGATAAGAAGAGAAACACTACTCGATATAATGTTTGGAACAACCGTCAATTGAGATTAAATTTTGCTCGTTCGCTTTGATCTGTCACTGCTTTTATTGATTTGCCTCACATGGTATGTACGTCTCCCTCAAAATATATTTACTCTTTACGCTACTGATACTATCAATATTTTGGGTCTGAGTTTCGGCTATCAAATTTCTAGATTATGATTTTCCGAGAATGATATTTGTTGAGAAGTAAAACGAAGCGTGTGTATACTCTAAAAAACAGTTGGGCAAAACATGTCCAACTTTTAATCAACCATAACAATTTGGTAATAAATTTGCTCAATTGGATAATTGCCCAGAATATATTATACAAATAATGAATGTTTAAGAGTGCAATGGACAGAATAGTTCATGAGGTGAAAGATGAAATGATCCATTCAACGAGGCGTAGCCAAGTTGAATGGATATTTATTTCATCTTTCACCGATCATAGTAGGGCCTTTACGTCGAGATATTGGCAAAGTTTTATTGTCGGTATTATTATTATCATACTTATTGCCATTGTTTATATGACACCTAAAAATTGTTTTCTTTTTCACATGAAATTTATGAATTTCGAAGCAAAAAATGCTTGTGCAGTGCGAGATCGGTCAGTTGATTGTTACGTCATTACAACATGCATGCGCACTTCCGGGCCTGCATGAGCTGCAGTCTCGGTGCGCGCGTGCAATGGACAAAATTGTATGGATCCAAAATTGCACGATGAATGGATCCAAATTGCACGGTTGATGACGTCAATGCAAAATGGGCTGAATGAACGATACGAAACAACCAATCAAATCACAAGGATCTATCTGGATGTCACATATATATTATATATATATATATATATATATATGTATTAATGAGGCAAAGTGGTAATGCATTGTACTTAGTTCCAACAGTTTATCTTGAATTCCAAATTTTCGACGTTAAACATACGTCTTCCTCAGGGATACAATAAAGCTCACAGAGACAAGAACTGAAATAATAACATTCATGATTGTGGTAGTCATGGAACCGCGCACAAAACAGCATCACCATCATAATAATAATATCACCAGCATCACCATCATAATAATAGTAATATCGTCATATATATATATGTATATATATGAAGAGCTTGATTCCAAAAGGAGCTGAATCCACTTTTGACCAAAATTGATTTTTTGATACAAATATATGTATCGTAGACGTAGGAATCAAATGCAAAATATCGCATTTGAAATTTTTTTTTGGAAAAATTGATTGCAAATTTCAGTTTTGTTCCAAAAGGAGCTAAATCCACTATGCGGTTATTTAAAATTAGTCATTTTTCCTATTTTTAATAAAGTTATGCAATCAATTTTTTAGGTACATGTGGATTCAAGCTCACACCATCTGTGCAAATTTTTGTTGAAAATAAAAGTATTTTACATTTTTATGAATATATTTGGTTTTAGCTCCTTTTGGAATTAGATATCGCAAAGTCACCGTCCTTTAAATAAATGACAAAATATATTTTTTTGTTGTTGTAATTTTCAATGGATAAACATCAGAAAAGATGTAAAATGTATTCTACAAGCCATATTTATGTGTTACGTGTTCAATTTCCAATATAAAACATGTTTAAATAGGCAGAAATTTACATTTTACTAGGGTTTGTTCCAAAAGGAGCTAAATCCATGAAATCCATTTTTTTTATAATTGATAATGAATGCTAGATTTTGCAATCATGATTTAATTAATCTAAGATGGTAGTACTATCGTCTATATCAATATATAACAGCAGTGGCTAAGGGAAAGTGGTGAATTAAATATCATTGATTTACAGAAAAATACCAAAAGTGGATTTAGCTCCTTTTGGAACAAAACTCTTCATATATATATATATATATATATATATATATATATATTGTAAAGAAATGGATGAAGAAAACAATGGTAGGCGTAGCTTAAATCAAGGTTCCCCAGTGCTATCTACCCTTTGGAAAAATTGGTGATGCCGAAAAAATGCCTCTGCCGGGAATCGAACCCGGGCCCCCAGCTTTGAACGACGGTGCCTTAACCACTAGACCACAGAGACGGGTTAGTGGCTAGGGCGACCAAGATCCGATTGACCGTCAGATAGACAGATTTTCGACACCATGCCAATTATAATTTCCATTGTCGGGTGAAGGTGGGTTTTGAACAATGACAAGCCGCCATGCCTCAGCTGGATCAAAGCTATTGCTTCGATACAGTACACGTATGGGAGAAGAAATACAAATGTGTAAAGTTACACATGTACAACAGCTTTTGGCAACTCTTTTTTATTTGAATATTGTAAAGAAATGGATGAAGAGAACAAAGGTAGGCGTAGCTTAAATCAAGGTTCCCCAGAGCTATCTACCCTTTGGAAAAATTTGAAAAATTCGATTCCCGGCAGAGGCATTTTTTCGGCATCACCAATTTTTCCAAAGGGTAGATAGCTCTGGGGAACCTTGATTTAAGCTACGGCTACCTTTGTTCTCTTCATCCATTTCTTTACAATATTTAAATAAAAAAGAGTTGCCAAAAGCTGTTGTACATGTGTAACTTTACACACACATATATACTATATATACATATATATATATATATATATATATATATACATACATATACATACATACATGCATATATAAATATATTACCAACGTACATTACCCAACACGGGTGGAGAGTATGTTGCCCAATATGTAAAATGTGTACACACGTCATTATCGAACTAGTTTGGACATGAATAAGAAAACTCGTTGTCTTGTTTGCGTAATACAACAATGTAATAAGTCGCCCGCCCCTATTCTCTTTACACAATCGCTATACGGAATGAACTTAATTAATTGTTTTGATCTTGTCACCGATTTCAGAAGGCTCTTGTGATTGCACTTATCAAGGTCACCAAAACAGTATTTGAACAATTAACCTTTATCTCTTCAATGAACAATAAAAAAATTCCAATTAAGAAATGAGATAAGATGATACATAAATATCAAGGTTAGCACAAAACAAAAACATTTTCTTAGTCACAGAGTCATTATTAGGACTCTTTCAATACCATCATACAACGGGTACTTAATCTTTTAGAATAAACGATTAAGTTATTGTAAAACGCAGAAACGGATGACTGAAGATCTAATCTTTTTTAATATAATGATCAGCTGAGATAGGAGATGATAACAATACCCTTTCCCCAAAATATCCACAAAGGACAATATTTTTCTTAATAAACCAACTGAACCAAATTTGCATCTAAAAATTCAGAAGTTTACAATTTAACAAGGAAATTATTGAATCGACAATACAACAAATTGTTATACACGGATGCCAAATCAAATTTTACATGATTGCTCGTCTTTCCATATTCCTTCCCTTTATTCAGTGCACTAAGACCTCATAATCTAGTAAACTGGTAAATTTAAATAAAATCATAATTTTTTTGACATGTCATAACTTTGAAAGTATAAAGAACAATGTCATGAGACTTGGACATAAGGATATTCAGGTATTACTAATAATCTTGCTGGATATTCAGGTCACATGATCAAAGTAAAATGTCATGTTGGGTCAATGAACTTTAACCATGTTAGTCTAGGAGATATGGGGGCTTTATTCAGAATTGTTGGTGGGGAAGGTTTGACAGGCTTATCCGGGGTAAAATTGGGTGCTGATTCCGAAAATGCCACTCTGATTGATCGTACTCAAGCCATTTTGGCAAATTTTTGACCAAAAGTGACCACAGTGTGAAAATATATTCACACTGTTGAATTTGAGCTTTTCAGTAGACGTGTAAATCACATAATCACATAGTTGGCCATGTGAACGCGCTGTAAACAGTCACATTGTCGAGGTGTCCAAGGTGTGAAAATTTCTTTCACACTGTTGAATTTGAGCATTTTAAAAGTGTGAATAATACTTCTTTACATGATCCTCTATGTGAACACACTGCGATCATACAGTGTGACACTGTTGTTTCTAGCAGGGGAAGTTCAAATAATTATGGTGAATAAATGTCGAAAAGCTTTAGTCATAATATCAGTGTTTATTGCTACTTTTCGGGATCATCAAGTAATATTTTATCATTTTATTTATTCATTTCTTAATTTACTTATTCATTGACAGAGTACTAGAGGACGCAGCTAAGGAGCCTACGCTGACCTATGAAAACTACCTAAACATCGAGAAGCTCCTGTCTTGCTTACAACTTCGATCCCCGAAATTCGGCAAATCTGAGCACGACGAACACCTTTTTATTACAGTGCACCAAGGTACAAGACAACGAACGTAGAGGGCAGCCAGCACCGGCAAAGTGCTGCCGCCCTCTCGTTCGTTGATGCTGGATTTATCGAATACTTCATTACTTAACTTTGATATGCGCGTCAATGATTAATATCATTCACAGTAAAAAAAAATTATACAACGCTGTTTACTATACGAACCTTACAGCAATTGTTTAAAAATTTTAAACAACTGTTTAAGTCTTAAGCAACAAAGTTTAATTTTCAATATCTAATTTTCAATAAATTAAACAAAATTGTTTAAACGGTTAAACAAATACTGTAAGGTTCATATAGTAAACAGCGTTGTATTAAATCTTAAACAGTGGTTTTACTGTGTTGAACTCTATTTTCATCGTAATCATTATCATGTTTAAAATATTCTCTATGGTGGACATCGATACTGTTTCCATGACTTACGATATTCTTGTTATGATTAATGTTAGGCGACTAGCGTTGCAAATCTTTGAGTTTTAGGTTTGATTTAATTTTGTATTATCACCATCATCGTTGTCATTATCAATATTGTCACACTCATCATGATCATAGTAGGGCCTATATACGTCGAGATCTTGGCAAAGTTTTATTGTCGGTATTATTATTATACTTATTACCATGATCATCATTGTTATTTTTCTATTAGAATTTGTATCAATATTATTATTTGCATTGTTATTATTATTTGTATTATTATTATCATTATTATTATTATTACTATTATTAATATCATTATAATAATCACTATTATTATTGTTGCTGCTATTATCATAATTGTTATCATCATCATTATCATCATTTTTATTTTCATCATTATTATTTTTATTATTATTACTATTGTTATTATAATTATAATTACTATTATTATTGTTTCTGCTATCATTATTATTGTTATCATCATCATTATTATTATTATTATTTAAT
The DNA here is from genome assembly GCF_037042905.1 of Lytechinus pictus. Classification (NCBI taxonomy): domain Eukaryota; kingdom Metazoa; phylum Echinodermata; class Echinoidea; order Temnopleuroida; family Toxopneustidae; genus Lytechinus; species Lytechinus pictus. The sequence goes on from NC_087250.1 coordinate 21,968,487, forward strand.
TGTTATTTGTATTGGTCTGGATGTTAAAGTAGGGTTTTTCATGGGGAGGGGATTAAAACTCTACTTTATGCACCACTTTGGTTTACTTTGAGAAAATGAATGCAGGAATGGAAAGGTGTCAGTGTACTTTTCGGTTGAACTTTAGAAATATGAAATTATCTATCCTGGCACTATTCACAATAAAAGTGTTTTTCCCATAGTCAATAAATCACAAATACGCTATATTATGTATATTTTTATTGTATACCCCCGACAAGCAAACTGCCAGTAGACAGATCGAATCAATAAAAAACTTTCTTCAAGAGAGATTTCCTATCTATGTATTTTGATAATTAACTCGAAACTTAAGGACCTTATTGGAATTGAAAAAAAATTAAACTCACCAGTTATACACCAAAATACAACGTGGACGGTTTAATGCAATTTTACAACTTACCAGCTTAGTATTTGTTAACCGGTTGAATGCTGAATTATGCAATTTGTATAGGTTTTGTACAGGGATTACCCTGTTCTAGATGTGAACTGGTTAAATAATAGTACATAGTATTTATCAGGCGCCAATTATCTATAATATCATATTCCATGGCACATTATATTACGAAGAAACGTTCCTAATGTAAACATAACAAATGGGTGTCATCCATAGGTGAGGATTCTCTGACGTCATCTTATGTGGATGAAGCTGTAGTTGGATACGTTTGCACGTAGAAAAGTCACATCATTTTCCTTTATCCCATTACATATACAGACATTATGCAAAGGAAATGTCTTTGGACTTACTAAGTGTTTAAATCAGGGTTAACCCATACTTTTACACCATTCTTTTTATTTACTTCTTTGGCTTTGCCTCCTATTTGGCCATAGGTGCTATGTCAGGCAAACGCGTTACTAAATGCAGATTCAGGTAATACGTGGAATAAGCAGCAAATAAAACTGCGCCAACCTCAAGTTCTACAGCTTTGGGTTTATCAATGTAGGCAAGAAATACTCGAAATGTTAGCTTTCAGTACCTATTGGCCTTGCAAATGTAAGATTTAGAAACAATAGCACGACCAATCTTGTCTACTTACAAACGCATGTCACCTCAACTCCGATCACATAGGATGACGTCATAATCATTCATGTCGTTGAGAGACACAATGAGGGCCACACTCGAGACTCGCGAAATTGGGTTTTTGTTGCGCCATAAATCTTAATGTTACTTGTCATGTTGGATGTTGCAATTATAAAGATTTACATTCATTCCCAACCCATACTTAAAATTAAAAGAAAAATAAACATGCACGAAATGCTCCTGGCTTAAAGCCGGGAAAACATTGCTATGTATAAACATTGCTCTGTACTCTGAGAAATGACTGGAATAGCCGTAGAGCTAGCAAATTTAGGTTTTCATCTAGGTTATCGTGCTTGTATGACGTTACCAAAGACATCTTTGAAAGATGCCCACGGTAAATATTACCACTTGGTATTACCCTCAGTTCCACCAACTTCATGATTATGGTCTAAACCCATTTCGTTTACCAATTACCATGCGTTCGTTTTTCCTCATCCAATTCGTCTAATAAGCCATGTCGTTCCTAGTTCCATTTTGCGCATGGTCAGAAGAACGTCACGTGAACGCATGTCTTGACCTGTTGTCAAATGTTTGCATATATAGTATTAAGTCAAAATAAATTTTGTTAATAACCCTTCAGTTTACCGGCCATTCTGCATCCCGTGTGACGTCATCTTCAAAAATAATTTTAAAATTCGGAAAGCATTCCCAAGGCTCTGGGGACATTTTTCTTTGGGTGTGCTGATGCAAATTTGAAGCGCACAAAACGAAAATGTTTCACTACAAAATGGAGATGAACTGGGTCCCGAGAAATTTGAAAACAAAAAAAAAGGCAAAAAAGGGTTTTCACTTCAAAATGGAGATCAATTTGGTCCAGAAAAATTAAGGCCATTTTGGTAATATTTCTTTTTTTTTTATAATACACGCAGTGAGCACCCCCCCCCCAAGAAAAAGGGGGTGGAACACCCCCCACTCCCCAGGGCCATCATTATTTGCAATTCATTACTAATCAGCGTTTTCGACAAAATACCAATGCAGTAATAATAATGATTAGCTTTTGCCAATTTTAGCCATTGAATGACAATCTTTGATGCTCCGAACCAAGGAAATCATTGGGTTTTAGGAATCGCAACGGGTGACGGATTCTACAACATAATAAATATATAATGTTAGTCAAATCACAAGGAACAGCTTAAAGGTCTTTGTCGAAAATCGGTGAACCGTGACAGATCGTTCTAAGATTAGTAGCTGACAAAAAAAGATGAAAACATGCCGTGAGTCCAGGATGACACCGCTGTTTTGATTCGCCGACTCTCGACAAATGCTGCATGTCATAAAGGGTTTTTTGACAATATATTATTTACGTTCAATAAAATGTCTGCCTAGTGGTTGCAAGAACGCCCCAATAATAAGATATTGCTCTGGCCCTACTGACTATGTATAATTTACCACATTGCCCCGATTACTTTTAATATTTCTTTCAATAGCTCACGAACTTTGGTTCCGGCAAATGATTTTCGAAGTCGATTCCATCCGAGCTACCTTACGTGAAAGGCCATTTGATGAAACCAAGATGCTGTATGTGAACAACAGGATGGATCGGATTATCCTAATCTTAAAGGTAAAATAGTATTGGATTAAATAAATTCCATATCGTTAAGAGAGATAATAATGGTAACGAATTAAATGCAAGCTAATGCTGACATTTTGCACATGAGTACAATTATATCCAACAATCTTACTTAGTAGTTTTCTTACATGCTAGAAAAGGTAATACATGACCAAAGTTTGGATAAATATACAATTATCAGTATCAATGGTTCAACATGGGAATCTAGAATAAAAGGAAGCAGACAGTCATTTTTATTTAGACCGCTTGCCTCGTGATGAGACCGTTTATTAAAACAAAAAAGCACTTTCTCTTTTCTTTCATATAGCTCCTTCTCGATCATCTTAGCATCCTGGAAACGATGCATCCCGTGTCATACTTCAACTTCCGAGATTATCTCTCACCCGCCTCCGGTTTTCAAAGCGCCCAATTCCGGGTATTCGAGAACAAAGTGGGAATCAAACCGGTAAACCAAATTCGTTGTTTTATTATTCTGAATGTATTCCACTTGTATTTAAATGTTGTTATTAAAGTCCTAACGATAATTTCAAAATACCAATTTCTAGGTAGGTCTATAATTATGAGAACGAAGTGGAAATAAAAATCGGAAAATCCAATTCGAGTTGCATAATGATAATACCAAACGTCTACTTACAATGTTGCTATTTAGGTCCAAAGGGAACTAGCTGTGGTTTATATATTGCTGTGACCCCAAGATAGTGATGGAAGGTCATCTAGGGGACAAAAAGTTAAATGATATGAGGTCATGTTCAGTTTTTGTTCAACTTGCTTTCATTTCTTTGATTTTATCACACTTGATTAAAATAATTCTTTTGCAATGCCCCATGTGTGTTGTTGAGGATTTTGGGGTCAAATGTCATCTAGAGGTCAAAAGGTCAAGTTTTTTGTTCAAATTGCTCTTTTTTCCAATCAGTCATTTTCACTCGTGGTACACATGATCCTTGGGAAATACCACAAGTGCGTTAATGAGGATGATGCTGTCAAAGGTCATATAGGGGTCAAAAGGACAAGTTTAGTTCAAATTGTTCTCATTTTCTTTCTCTGCATCATTTCTATATTTCTGCATCAGTTATGGTCACACTTGATACAAATGATCCTTGGGTAATACCACATTATGTGTTCATGAGGATGATGGGGTCAAAGGTCATCTAGGGGTCAAACGGTCAAGTTTTATTCAATCTGCTCTCATTTCTTCAATTCTGCATCACTTGTATAAATGATCACTAGGTAATACCACATGTGTGTCCATCCTTTCCAAGTTTTTCTTCAACCTGCTCTCATTTCTTTTTATCTGCATAAATCGTATTTTAGTCGGTACAAATTATCTTTGGTAATACCACTCGCGTGTTCTTGAGGATGGATAGGTCAAAGACCATCGAGGGATCAAAAGATTATATTGCATATTTTATTGATCGCGAAAGCAGACGCGACTCGTGGTTCTCTCTTACTTTTTATTTTCTTTCTCTATTTCTTTTTCTTTCTTTGATTCTTTCTTTATATTTATATCTCTCTCCATCTTTGTTTATTTCTTTCCAGGATGACCGTATCCCATACATGAGGGAGGAATACCTAACGAAGTGCAATCCTGACAAAAAACAAGACATTCTCAACGCCTTGGATGAGGATACACTCTTCCAGATTGTAGAGGTTTCATTTTTAACTTTCGCAATCAATATATTTAACGATTTTCTACTTGGTGTAGTATCGTTCATAAATGGGTTTTTTCACAAATTAGAAGGCACAGGGCCCGTATCTTGAACTCAGGTTTAATGTAAACTCTGGTGTAAAATTGCAGTTTAACTGTTAAAGGGGAAGATCACCCTGACAAAACGTTTATTGTCAAAATAACAAACAAAATATTAAAATATATTGCCAAACGTTCGAGAAAAATCCACCAAAAAATAAAGATGTTGTTAAGATTTTAGTAACTTGATCTGTGACGTCACATGCAAGCCGCTTTTCTACATATCGTATGGTAACGATAAAACTCCATGAAATGTCATTTTCTTTAAAAGAAAATGCAAATGGCTATAAAGTACTTTGAATTCAGTATATCAATAGAAACATAATTTCACTCCCGTTTCTAAAAAGTAAACAAAAATAAGTCATCATGAACCATTAAAATTGAAATTTAGGCATTTCATAATGGGACAGTCGTTCGTTTATAAAGAGGTCACAAATTGTGTATTCTCCTTCATTTCTTTTCTTGTTTCTTCTGATTCCTTTTTCTTTGTTTGTATATTGTTATTATTTTTGTCATTTTTTTATTATTATTATTACATTAGTAATAGTAGTAGTAGTAGTAGTAGTTGTAGTAGTAGTAGTAGTAGTAGTAGTAGTAGTAGTGGTAGTAGTAGTAGTTGAAGTAGTAGTTGAAGTAGTAGTAGTAGTAGTAGTACTAGCAGTAGTAGTAGTTGAAGTAGTAGTAGTAGTAGTAGTAGTAGTAGTAGTAGTTGTTGTTGTACTAGTGGTAGAAGTAGTAGTAGTAGTAGTGGTAGTAGAAGTAGTAGTAGTAGAAGTAGTAGAAGAAGTAGGAGAAATATTAGTAGTAGTAGTAGTAGTAGAGTAGTAGTGGTAGTAGAGGTAGTAGTAGTAGAAGTAGTAGTAATAGTAGAAGTAGTAGTAGTAGTAATAGTTGTTGTTGTTGTTGTAGTAGTAGTAGAAGTAGTAGTAGTAGTAGTAGTAGTAGTAGTAGTAGTAGTGGTAGTAGAAGTAGTAGTAGTAGCAGTAGTGGTAGTAGAAGTAGTAGTAGTAGTAGAAGTAGTAGAAGTAGTAGAAGAATTAGAAGAACTAGTAGTAGTAGTAGTAGTAGTAGTAGTAGTAGTAGTAGTAGTAGTAGTAGTAGTGGTGGTAGTAGAAGTAGTAGTAGTAGTAGTAGTAGTGATAGTAGTAGTATAAATAGTAGTAGTAGTAGTTGATGTTGTTGTAGTAGAATTAGTAGAAGTAGTAGTAGTAGTAGTAGTAGTAGTAGTAGTAGAAGTGGTAGTAGAAGTAGTAGTAGAAGTAGTAGAAGAAGTAGTAGTAGTAGTAGTAGTAGTAGTAGTAGTAGTAGTAGTAGTAGTAGTAGTAGTAGTAGTAGTAGTAGTAGTAGTAGTAGTAGTAGTAGTAGTAGTAGTAGTATAGGAATATTGAGCACGCCATGTAATGCAGCATCTACCGTGTTTGAATAAAATGACTCGCTCGCACAAACCATTCGCATGTATCTGGGTTACGGACAGGCCTAAGCGCCCGTAACAATGCCCAGTTATTCAGAAGCGGATCTAGAGGGGGGTTGGGGGGGTTGCAACCCCCCCCAAAAAAAAAAAAAAAATCCGGGGACCATTTTTTTAAATCTTATCTTTTTTTTTAAACTTGTAATTTTATTTTATTCTATTTCTATGTATTTATTTCATTTATTATTATTATTATTATTATTATTTCTTTTTGGGGGAGGGGGGGGGGGGGGGGTTGGGCGAACAAATGTCACAGAGTCCCTTACCCCCCCCCCCCCCCATCAGCTTTTTTGAGGACACGGGCCAAGTGACAAGCTAGGCCAGCGTTGCCGATTCTCATCCCCAAAATCCCCACATTAAAAAAAAAAATTGTTGAAGTCTTTGGGGATGAAAAATAAATATTTGGGAATGATTTTCAAAAATTTTCCCTACTCTGGGAGGGGGGACACCCCCCTCCCACACCCTCCCCCCTCGCTCGCTCTGCTCGCTTGGACTCGGTCGCTACGCTCCCTCGCATACCACCCCAACCCCCCCCCTTTATAAAAAGCTGGATCCGCCCCTGTTATTAGTTATTCTTCTTTATACATATTAATTATTCCCAACCCTATATCTTGATTATTATGAATCCTAGCGGTGGCTGGAACAGACACATGGATTGGAGGAAGATGGATTCAATTTTTGGAAGAGATTCGGAGAGAAGGTAGAAGAACGCCTCAGTGATATCAAGGCTAGAGAAGAGGTGAGTGGTTCCACATTCATGATAATAGTTGTAATATTATATCTGGTTACCCGTACTATCATTTTCGCAGGAATGTCCGAGTAACTCTGTTTAGACGGGCACTACTCCGATCAAGATAAATATATTTGGAATTTTAATGCATGCATAATAGAAATTTACTCCGACTAGGATCTTAATGGGGTGTTGCAAAAAACTTGCGATCAATTGCAAGTCTATTTTAGGTCCCTAAATCAATCATATGTAATATAGTTAATTGCAAATTTGTAATTGATGGCTAATATAAGCTCCTTGAAACAAGATGTTTAATCTGATTTGCTATAGCTAACGTTGATCTGTCAGTTGTAAAATTGCGACAGAATATTTGCAATTGATTGCAAATATTTTCTTGCAACACCTTCTTAGTCTGATCAAGTCTTGTGTTTAAGTTGAAGATCATAATTAGAATCTTTGTAGCTAGCCAAGGGTTAGAATGATTCCAAACCAATATAGTAAGAGATAATGAAATACCTGACCAAAATATCATTATACAACTGTAATTGGTGGATTTTGTTTATTTATCGTGTTGGTCAAGTACATGATCATAAGCAAGTTTTCGTTTCTCTGCGACTGCAACGTAGTCCAAGTTCACCGGAAGTGGTGACATCGCTCGTTCAGTATCACGTTCTTACAATGATTAAAACGGTTTCGATTTCAGTCGACGTACCCGTACCAGGCGCGAGCGTAGAGCTCCCAAAATTCCTTCATCTCGCACGTCCTCATGGCTCGTCGCAGAAAACGAAAGGTCTCTATTGTTAATACCAATATTTCTAAAGCGCTTAATACATTTTATTTCTAAGCGCTAGATACATAGACAAAAATAAGTTAATGATGATAACTGCTGACAATTAAGGGATGGAGGTAGTAAAATACAAAATAACATGACGCAATCCTACACAAAGTAAAACAGATGAGAGTAGTGTCGATAAATATATATTTAGATTTTTTTTATTGATAAAATATTTGATAGGTGGCCGATGCTGATCAAAAGCCTGTATTAAAGAAGGAGCTCGATGTATGCAAGGATATCTTTCAGAAAGTTCTCAACGAAGATGAATATAAGAAACTGCTGGCAAGAAGTATGTCTCAAATACATAAATGTATATAATATGCATGATATGTATGTGTGTGTTTGTGAGGGTGTGTGTGTGCGCGATAGTGTGTGCGGGTGTGTGGTTATGTGTAAAAACATTATTATTCTTACTATTTTTATAATGTATTATTCTTATGTATAAGTATCATCATTATTTATTATGATTATTATATTATTTTTTTTTCATTAATTATATTTTAATTTATTACCTTTATCATTCGTTATTATTAACATTATTTTTATCATTACTATTATTATTGTTATCATTATTATTATTAATTACCAATCTATTTCGAGAATATTATTTCATTATCTAACGAGATATTTTCTGTAAACATTAAAAAGAATCGCAAGTTATCATCAATGAGCAAGTTTTGTTGTTATCGTTGGTTTCTTTGTTAGCCGCAATTTAGCGCAATTTTCCCTAGTTATTACAGATGGTCGATGACGGTACAATAGACTTTAAAGACGGAGAGGGGATGTGGAAGTAAGGAGAGAGCGGGTCCGTGAGGGGCAGACCGATAGAGAGGTTGATAGATAGGTTGATAGATTGATTGATAGATTGATAGATACATGGATAATAGATAGATAGATTGATTGATAGATAAATAGATGAATGGATGGATGGATGGATATATAGATAAATAGATAGATAGATAGATAGATAGATAGATAGATAGATAGATAGATAGATAGATAGATAGATAGATAGATAGATAGATAGATAGATAGATAGATAGATAGAGAAAGAATAAGAGAGAGAGATGAGATGGGACGAAAAGGCATTTGAACTTTTTCTTTTCGAATTGTTCAATATACAGAGGAAGTGAGACTTTCACACAAAGCCCTACAGGGGGCGCTAATGATCTCTTTCTACCGGAGTGAGACGAGGCTGCAGCAATCATTCCAATTCCTGACTAAACTCATTGATGTGGACGCCTGTATGAGCAAATGGCGATGTAAGCTATCTTGAATATAAATCTTTTTAACTGTATAAATAATATTTTCATATGTTTCACTATGTGAACACACGGTGATTGCCCCCTGTGGCACTTTGTTCTTTCAAACAGGGAACTTTCTTATTTTACTTTTGTTTTTCTTTCTTTTCGTGGAATTCAATTAACATGACCAAGTGCTCCATAGTCTGTCAATATGTTCGCATTGTGTCCTCGGGGCCCCGTCTTGCAAAGAGTTACGATTGATCCGATCAATCTACTCTCAAGTATATTAAAATCCACCAATGTCATAATTTTGTTCTTTAGGGAATGTGCACAGAAGAGAAGCATACTGAATTGCCAAATAAACAGTGAATGTATGAATATACTTCATATCGAGATAATATTTTAAACAAGCATGTATTTCAGATGTTGACGTTGCTGAATTCAATGGTTGTGGTTGATTAGATCGATCGTATCTCTTTGTAAGACGGGGCACAGTTGTGCATTTTCACTTTTGTCCGGTATCATATTTATGTCAATACACTCTGAACTCAAACATACATACATCGTCGATGCGTCTACATTGCAAACGTTATATTCACACTGTTGAATTAGAGCGTGTGATCAATATAATCACAAATTAATTAAGTATACGATGAGAACACACCCTGTTCCACCATTTTCTCTAATCTTATTTCTTCCCCTTATTCCCTCATTTTTACTCATCTTATACCCTTGACTTGAACATTAAGAGGGGCGGTCCGCCCCTTGCCCCATGTATCACATCCCCCACCTCTATATTTTGTTGTGATAAATATGTAGCGCTAAAAGCCTAGTCCAGCATGTCCAGTGATCGACTTTGTTGTGAATACATGCTCCCGAAGTTTCATGTCTATTTCGAACAATAAAATATGGATTTTCATTTCATTTTCAATTACGAATCGTGTACATGCATGCAGACGGATTTTGGATCGAGGGGGGGGGGGCCTCCCCGGGGGTAGCAGCACCGCCAGTAAGCTAGTGAATGGGAATTATATTATATTACATAATCTATTTCTTTTTTTTGTGACAGACAATCATTTGCTCATGGTACATCGTATGATTGGAGCCAAGCCAGGAGCTGGGGGATCGTCCGGTTACCACTATCTTAAGGCAACTATCAGGTAATTTATATACATGTATATATACGTATATGTTCATCATTGACGTCATAGAATCGAAGATTTTCTTCTAGTGGGCGTTTCATTTTCAACATTATCGCAAAATAGTGAGAATATGATTGGTCACATGATGCTATTTAAACCAATCAACATACAGGATTGAGTATAATTTATGTAGGATATAAAGTAATATTGTACACTATTATGTATCAATACCGCCTTTACATATCCATATTACCTTGAAAGGATGTTTCTCAGTGCTTAACAAATGTATTAGCATATTATTACCCCGGATTTCAGATTTTGGCATGGCCGCAAACTTTGAATAGGCCTTAACTTTCTCCACTCCGTGGGGGCATTATAGTGAAAGACATAATGATAACACATTATGTATCAGGGACTTCGACATAGCAAAAGCTTGTAAAATTTTTATTTTGTTTGTTTTCTCAAATTTTCGACTGTTTTTGTCGACGAGAACCATTCACCAAAGGTAATCCCCAAACTAAAGTACTGAGTTGTATGAGTCCGTGAACTTGCGGGATGGACAATGGAAAAAGCGAAGTGTACGTGTACCTTCTTGGTGCAATATATAAAACAGCATAACAAATGATTCACAATAGAATATTATTTATCATTTTTTTCTCTCCTCAGTGACAAGTATCGAATATTCCTGGACCTGTTCAACCTTGCAAGCTACTACCTACCTCAGGAGTTCGTTCCTGTGCTTACTGAGAGTATGAAAACCCCGGGGGGGCCACTTACATTGACGAGTGGATACCATGCGTGACCAAAAAAACACGTAAAAAGGATGTCTTTTTCACGATAGGGCACGTTACGTACGTAACGTGATAAGGGTGTCAAAAACACAAAAATAATGAAAAAAGGGTATCTATTTCGCTAAGAAAATTACGTGTTTAGGGTCGAATTTGCGGGTATGATAAAACAAAATTAAAATGTTTTATAAAGGATGTCCTTTTTGCCCCAACACTTCGTGTTTATAGAGTCCGATTTGCGCGAGGTGTAGAAGGTGGGGTCGTACTAAACCAAATAAGGTAAAGCCGACGACCGAAGGACCCAAAGGAACCCGAAGGAACAATAAAACATTCCTGTACTTGTTTAGGGGTTCATTTCAAGGAATATTTGCCAAGAGGATCGTTTTGTTTCCAATACTTGTTAAGGGTAGGGTTTCACACGCCAATACTTGTTAAGGGGTGCATTTTCAGAATATGGAAATTACGTGTTTAGGGTGCTTTTCGAGACCCCATGGTCGCGCATGGTATCCACTCGTGAATGGAAGTGGCCCCCCCGGGATGAAAACTTACCTTTCCCCTACTGGGAATCAAAAGTAGTCAATGAGACTGTCAGAGGTTAAAAGCAGATAAGCAGTTAAAAGCTACCGAAATCTTTGTATTTGATTGGCTAATATGGTAAATTTGTAATTGAAATTGGGCATTTTATTATATAACATGTCTTTATGAAACGGGAGCCAGATCTTCAGTTCAGTTCAGGCCCTTCAGGACCCCGTTGCATTCGTGTTAAGACAACTTGCGAAATTCTTTTCAAGGTAAAATACATTGACATGACATGTCGATTTCAAATCATTCTGAACGCAAACTCCAAGTAGTTTCATGAACTGGACTTCGGATAGTTTCTGGCCTTCGAGTTCAACAGTGGGATTTGGTGGACTTATTCTCATGAAGCTAATATGCATGACAGCACATTCACTCGTGCTAAGTCTCACGCTGTAATCCTTAGACCACTGCTGAAACTCATCCGCACTCTTCTGGATGGTGGCAGGGTCGCTAGTTTTCCTGCTTTCTAGTACTGAGAGATCATCTACGTATTTCCAATGAGGATTAGCACTCTGCTGTTATGCACAATTGACCAAGCAAAGGAAAATAAGCGGGCCTAAACGAGTTCCCTGCGGGGCACCAGCTTGTATGTTCTTCAACCCTGAGACTACTACACTGTAAAAAAAAATGAAGTGCTAGTTTAGCATTTGCAGTGCTTGCATAGTGACTGCACTACGAGTGCTGATTTTCTAGTTGAAATTTAAACTAAAAAATCAGTACTCGTAGTGCACTCACTATACAAGCACTGTAAGTGCTACATTAGCACTTCATTTTTTACAGTGTAATCTGTACTAAACACACTGCTTTCGGTCTTTCAAGAAGTTGAATATCTATGCAACTAATGTTGAACATTCATGTCTGAGAGTTCTGATAGAGCCAGGTTGTGGCTCAAAAAAAGTTAAACGAATACGTAGTATTATTTGTACAAAATTGAGTATTAATCCTTATTGCACTGATATTTCTATTAAAAAACAGTAAGATTAAGCTAAAAACTATAATTGTACAATATTACTGAAAAGCAAGCATGAAAGGAAATATGTATAATAGGCTCAGGTGTGAATCGCACGATTCGTTCCAAACAGAAATAAAAGAAAACAAATCCTGAAAATGTTTATTTCTTTACAATTATGAAAAAATATCATTTAGGTACTTTAGGGAAAGAATCCGAATGTTGTCATATTTTTTAATCTAATGAAAGTACTGATAAATGCCAGTTGGGAAAGTTAAGATACCTAGAAACGTGTTTTCAGCGGAATAAAATATATTTCTGTCTACCAATCCTTTTGAAATTTCAACGATATAAAACAATAATAAAAGACTACATAAGAGAATAAATAACTTTTTCGTTATATCTATTTAATATTTTCACATTAAAGTGTAATGAGAACAGATTGATAATTTGTGAAGTATATTAAACTGGGGCAAGTAAAAAAAATATATATATAGTATTATGATTTTTTAATTATTTTTTATTGTTTTTTTTACTTACAATTTTTTGGCTTTTGACACTTTTTTAATGAAAATGATGTCACCTCAGGGTTTCGTTTTACCCTGCACACCTACTGGTCTCAAAATGTATTGGAATATCAACTCTGGCGTAACTAGTTAACTTTTACATTTACATTATTTTAAAAATTGCTAAACCACAATTTGCTCACATAAAGGTTACATACATACTTATTTACCATATAATCAATGAAATGAAAAGCGAAACTAGTGGGTTTATGGAATGTAAATTAAAACAATAATAAAAAATACAAATTACCCTTTACAATGCATTTATAAATAAATATTGGTGTTAATTACTGTAATTATATCTTATATAACTTTAACTAATTCATTCTATCAGATGTTTCAAACGTTTGTTGACTTTATATAAATGTACTTCTTCTCTCTCTCTCTCTCTTTGTGCGATATCTCACATAAATAAGCCTACTCACTGGTTTTACGAATGTTAAGGGCAATTAGGGTCCATATAATTTGATATTCTGTTTTATATAAATGCTTGTTTTTCCTAATAGTAAAGTATTTTATTAATAGTAAAAGTAAAGTCCTAATGGTTTCCTGTGTGTACGATTTTGATAGTTTTAACTTTACTCATGAAATATTTATAAATCATATATAGTTTAATTTACAAGTAATAACTTAGTATTATTTTTTTTTCTTGTTAAGTATTTACAGGGTCATTTTCGTGGTGCACTTTGGATGATTGTATTCAAAGTTGATTTTCTACAGGTACCCCTTTTGGGGTGCCTGGATACATTACCTAGTTTTCTGTTTGTATTTCTCCTTACTGAAATTAAGTGCACTGCGAGAGTGACCCTTTAATTTAAATTCCTATGTTAATACTGTATATTGTTTATTGTCTTGAAATTCTTTTTATCTGTTATTCATGTTCATTTCAGTTTGTACTGCGAGACATGATGTTTTTATTTATCTATCTAAATAGTATCTTGATAAGTCCCCTAAAAGTGCCCTCTCTATTTCTTCATGTAACCATATATCACTTTAATGTAAATGTAGATTTCGTCTAAATGTCTTACCTAATAATGAATATTATTGAAAATGTAACTTTGGGAGAAAGATTAAGAGGCTGTAACTTTTTAAGTTAGACTATGGGAAAGACTTGGCGTTTAAGCATACCGGATGAAGAATAAGCTGGTGGAGATTTGAAAAAAAAGGGTTGTGTTACGTGTTTTTTATCAGCATGACTGTTAATAGCGTCTATGTGAGAGGGTGCATGAATGAGGGTGTGGTGTGAGAGAGGTTGAATGGCAAGTGGGCGTGCCCTTTTGAGGTTGAATCCATGTACAAAGTGTGTGGGAATGTGCAAGGTGTGTTGGTAGGGTTTACATCGAGTGCGCGTGGACCCTAAATTTACAGTGGGTGTGTCGATGTGATGTGCGAGGCCGAGTGGGTGTGCCCGATAGTTCCATGGTGCGATTAAGGGTGAACGAGCGAAGAATGTGGTATTGTGCAGAGTGTGTGGTGTTGTTGGCAGGTAAGTGCGATGGGAATGGCGAGTGTGTGTGACCGCTGAGCCTAAGGGTGCGCCGTTCAATGTCGGGTGGGCGTGACCATGTGATTGAGTGTGGCATTGTGTTTTCATTATAAACGCGTTGAATGTCGAGTGAGTGTGTCCTCTCACATTTGCCCTTGAACATGTAAAGCCTAGCTAACACTCTGCGATTCGTTGCGACGCGATTTTTCAAGAAATCGCAGTTTGCATTAAGTATTAAAGTTCAAAGAAGTAAATTTATTTTATTAAAAGTTTGGCATAATGTAAGAAATACTAAAATCATACTTTTACTTTGCGGCAAGCCCGTGGTCGGAGTTAAGTCCAAATCGGCTTCTAGTCGCAACCGTTGACGTCATTACGATTTGGATTTGAATTTTATTTTATTCATTCAGGGAGGCTTGAACTGGACCGATTTTCGATTTCAGTAGTCCTACCACTATTCTGAACTCTGATCCGTAAGATTCTATTAGTTGGAATGTCCATATGAAATGTTATCACATTTTTTTTCAGATCGCAACGAATCGCATAGAGTGAGGCTGGCTTTAGGGGTGAATGTATGAAGTGTGTGGGGTTGTACAGAGTATGTTGTGGTGTTGGTGCGATGTTCTCCGTCGTGTGGGTGTGTCTGGATTAGATTGAATGTTGCAGGGTTTGTGGGATTGCAGCACACTGTGGATTCGATGTAAGCTGACGGATGTTCACACCATCGCTTGGAATCGAACCCACGACCCTGTGTTTCAAAGGCAAGAGTCAGAATCACCAGGCCACAACGCTCCACTGTAGACGATGAAGGGGACCGAAGTGTGTGTGTGGTGGGGGTGTCGGTAACGTCTATTTTCCTCTGAAAGCTTTATTTTACACCATTGAATCATCATTAAGGTCATAAATTCACCTAGACTTCTAGACGCCCTGTTCCTGGAACGCCGTGTGCGGCGCTCTTCACATCTTAAGCTTTTTCGGAACATTTCATATACTTTCGTTACCAGAATCTTTGTCGTCACTAAATAACGCTCGTTTTTTATGTTGGCATTTTTAATTTTTTGGGGGAAATACATGGATACAACACTTGATGGTTTAACTTACATATCACTGAATTGAAATTTAAAAAGTTAAAACTGATTATAAAGAAAATACTTTTTTTATTATATGTCACGTGATTGATGACGGTTTTTTTTTACCCCTGTACCATAATACGTTCGGGGGGAGCCACTTCCTTCCAAAAATGCACAACATGATTGTCCACGAAAACTCGTAAAGCCGGTTTAAGTTTTATCGTCGGGCGATATCTGTGCGTACAAAAGAATGGGTATCAATAGCAACTAATTTATTATTCTTTATTTTCAATTAATACTCAGGCGTTGTTGTTTTTAGTAGGTTTTCTCATAGTGTAAACAACGTCCCCCGGGTACAGATGTTTTGTTGCTTTCGGTTACTTTCCGATTCGAGAATTATCTTGTTCGTTTTGATCATCGTACACGCTTTTTATTCGGAAATATTCGGAAAAGAAAACGCAGCTATATGTAGTGCATCACATATGTGCACATTGCATATCGCATATGTGGGTCATCATTGACATTGTTCGCCGTATTATTCAGGGTGATGGGTAAGTGAAAAGTATGGTCGTGTGACCTTACTTCGCGCGTTACCATATTTCGAAGATGGTCGCATATCTCAGAAAGTACTTAATATCGTGAAAATCTTATATCACTACCAGAAAAAGCGGTAAAAATTATCCTGTAGTGAAAGTTTCTAGTTGATAATATTGGAATTTGTTTAAGCTAGGGCTAGGCGATTTGGCAGGCGCGCGCACCTGACTCGGCCGATCCTCGCCCATGTGCCCACCACTAACTTAGCACTTAGCAGGCAGGGTAGGACTTCGGACACATCCTAACATAAACATCTCCAACTAAAGTGAGTACACTAACTACCCCAACATTCACATCCAATCTATAAAAAAAACACAAGGTGAGTGGATGTATTCCCTGTATGGGCAATGCATCCTCTCACCACCAAATGTTCTGATCAACAACTGTCATTTTTTCAGCCAAACGTTCTCTGCTCTTTAATTAATGATTAACATGGGCAGTGAAACCTGATCTTATCATCAGCGTCCTAACATAGCTTCAAACCACTACCTCTCTCTAAAAAAACGCCCATTATCAACCACAATACAATCCATGAAATAAGCACAATTTGAACACAAAACAAAACAAAAAAGCCTGTGTATCCATTGACATCTTTTATGATTGATAAGATATCCACGCATAAAGGATTTGGACATGTTCAAAACCATCACCCCCACCCCATGTGCGCCACAATTCTGCATCCTACACATACTATAATAGCCCCCTTTCAGCTCACCAAACGCAACATATGTTATTCATTTCTGGTTCCAAAATACACTGGATTAAAAAAAAACTGTATTTTATTTCAAGATAGACTGACAGCATGGGATGAACTACAGATAAAAAAATACAGCAATAAATTTAGGCAATGTGTATGAAATTAGCGACATCAGCAAATGATATATTAAATGGCTCATTTGCCATGCTTCTGTATGTACTTGATCAAAAAACATTTATGGAAGGGAAATTTGTAAATAGGGGATGTTTTTTTTACAAATTATTCCATATTGGCGTCATTGAACGCCATATTGATAATATTACATTTATTTTAATGGAAGCAATCGCGTTAGACACCATTGAAAGGCTCATATTCTACGGAGCCGGTACAACCTGGATTCGGATATAAAGGCATCCTTTGACCAGTTTCCGGTTCCAAACCAACGAGCTTCCCTTCTTTATCCGGCCTTTGACAGCTATCTAAACCCGAATGGGGTCTGTTTAGACAGTTATCCGGTAGCAATAATCGAATAGGAATAAAATTGCCGTAATACAGCTGTGTGATTATATATGCACACATCTCATTTCTGATAAGCACCAGGTATATTTCTGGCATACCAAACTCTCCAGGTGTCCTAGGTATCCCTTGCAGAATATATTCCTACTCCCAATGCTCGCAAGTTCATGGCCCTATGTAGATTTGTTTAGGGGTGTGGGGGAGATGCGTTCATTTTTAAAAGAAACTCAAAAGCGAGGGAGCGAAGCCAAACTAATCTATTGAATATGGTAAAAAAATTATGCTATCGTAGAGAGGAGGAAGCGTGACATTTCTGTGTTTTTCTATCCCTCTTGGGAAACCGCCTTTGGACATATCGATTAAGCCATCTAAACGCAACTGTCATGCCTCTGTCATCTTGATACTGTTTAGTTGTCCCATAGGTAGAATGAATTGAGTTCTCCGCTACAATGCTACCAAACAGTCTCAACCGTAGCCTGACTATGCAGCAAAGGCCGAATTGCACCAATGTTACGTAATGTTCTTGGTCTGTGCTTTCATGATGTAACTTTTAATAAAAACTAAAACAATTGTCCGTCTACTAACAGAGAATAACAGCAAATAAGGAACCATTGAATGGGCTCTAAAGGATCGATTTCAGTGGATTTCATGAAATACCTGTGGTAAACGTAACGACAAAATCTTGACACGTCGGCAGAAAGTGTAGAAACTGCGTTCCTTTTAGCACGTATGAGAAGGGCGGACGCTTCCTCTTTCTCGAATCGTTGTGTGATTTTGAATTCTGTGCGTTGTCATCGGCCGTGTATCCGTCTATTCCCGTAAAAGGGAGGCATCAATTTTTTCTCCCTTAGCACTACGAGGGCCAGCGACCTAATTAGGACCAAGACCAGGTGGCTGGTCTAAGTAGGTTGTGAAAAAAAATCACATGATAATGTCTTCAAGAGTGTGGAACAAAGTAACCGTACTTTTGAAGGACTGCGCCATCTTGTTTCTCACATAGGAACCTTCAAAATAAATTCCGCATACGAGTTGAAGATCGATATATCCTGGCGCTGTATAGGGAGTCTGTAACATCGGGATACTAGGTCAAAGGAAATGGATACACGATTATAAAAATTTATAGTAATTCAGTGATTACTTTGAAACACATATTTTGGTGGATCTTTCAAAGAAACAGATGCAACGGGAGAGTGATGCAGAGTGGACAAATTGTGATTTAATGTCGTTTTCTACATAGAATTGTTTTTTACGTATAAGCAATAAGTTTATCAGTTATTTTCTACTTTCATTTTTTGTGGACAGCGGGAAAATATCAAAAAAGCTACTCTGATCGGATAAATGGAACACGCCGAATATACAAATCAAAATTCATTATTCAAAGAGATGCAGTATAACTATGTATCCTATTACACATATTGATAGCAAGGTCTATATCGCAAAATTTGGAGTGTGACCTCCGATACCATTTTTTAAAACACCTACGAGGAAGGAAGCCGTCATTGTTTTCTGAAGGATCTTTCATTGTTTTAGTAACTCCAGTGGAAGTTTCACGTGAAACACATAATTTTACTACCAGTTGGGAATCTCCTCTCGAACAGGATTTCGGATAATACGGAATTTTAATGCACCAAATTGTGGAAATATTCTGGAGTACCGCGGGGAATGTCAGCCACTGTGTAACTAACGACGCGCAAAGTTTGGTATAGTAAAGGAATTAGTGTCTTCGAAGATATCCTCAAGTTATTCGCAATCTACAGCAATGGCTTCTGCAAGACCAACGTTGCTGTTCTCACTGTGGTTAACAGTCATAGTTCTGCTTTCATTTGCTAGTGTGCTAGCAAGACGATCTCGGGCTCGCATAAACGACTCTCGTAAGTATCTGGTGCGTGTGTGTGTGTGTGTGATTGAGTCCATTCATACATATAGGCCTATCAACGATTATAAAGAGAGGGGAGGGTCTTTAATTTCGCCATCATATACATGTGAAAACGGCTCGAACCTCTGCATGAGGTCACGACAGTTCCCGTGAAGCCTGATTTACAGTTACACGCCGAAACATCCAGTAGGTCTTCGTAGTTGTGCTTTCTGTGCTTTCGTATCCCCCCCCCTGCAGTTTGGTTATGCCCCACTAAATGTTCCAAGGCTACTATTTTCATTTTCTATATGAAAATGGGGGCGTCTTGGTCTAGTGGTTAAGACTCTCGTCTTTCAATCTGAAGGACGTGGGTTCGATTCCAATCAATGACGTGTTTCCTTCACGAAATTTTTTTTACCAACATTGTGCTGCACTCAACCAATGTGAGGTAAATGGGTACCGACAGGAAGTAATTCCTCAAAAAAGCTGTATGCACCAAAATAGGTAGACTAGCTTAGCCGGGGTGATATAGGAGGAGCAACTTGAGCACCTAGAAAGGTGGATACGTGCGCTATACAAATCCTTTATTATTATTTTTGTTATTTATGAACGTGTCTGTCCCAAAACTGTTCAAATCATTATTATCATTATCAGTGGCGTACCGTGGGTCACGGCATTGGGGGGGCACCAGCAAAAATTTTGAGCCACTTAGTGAGCGTGCGAAGCGCGCTAAGTTGACAGGTATACTGGCCTAATAGAGACATTTTAAGGACAGTGTCATTAAACGGATATGTATCTCACTTATCAAATAATGCGAGCGCGAAGCGCGAGCTGAACATTTTTGATATTCAGACCTAAAAAGGGACATTATAATCAAATTTTTGTAATCATGATACGTACCTCTCTCACTAAACAATGCGAGCGCGAAGCGCGATCTGAAATTTTGGTATATATTGACCTCAAACAGGGAGATTATAAGGACTATAATTTAGGAATCCATTAAGAGTATACATACCTCACCATAGTCATCTAATGCAAGTGCCAAGCTCTTGCTGATTTTGTTAGAATTACATCTAAACGCATTAAGCACTTGGAGTAATTGTAATAATCATTATACGCATCTCACTAATCAAATATTGCGAGCGCGAAGCGCGAGCTTAAAATTTAGGAAATTCAATCCTGAAGAGGGCATTCTAAGGCTTGTTTGTAGGAATTCACTAAGACCATACGTATTTCACTAACCAAATGATGCGAGCGCGAAGCGCGAGCTGAAATTTTTTGATATTCAGATCAGAAAAAGGGACATTTTAAGGACTGATTCTAGGAATTCATGGAGAGCAGACATATCTCACCGATCCACTAATGCGAACATAAGCACGGACAGGAAATGTTTTAGATTAAGACCTTAAAATGGGGCAATCATTTTAAGTAGTCATGAAAAAGAAGCATACTCTTGTACATAAAACAATAATATCTCGAAGTGCGAGGAAATATATTTGAAATATACTTGAAAACGAGAGGTTTTAGTACAACAGGATTATATATCTCGTTAAACAGACAATGCGAACACCAGGAACAATGAAGACATAGGTCCTGAGTGAATTATGTTTCATAAAGTTATGAAAACATATTTATTATGTAATATAATGTAATATAACAACATAATTATAATTTAATATAACATCATAATGAACAATATTTTTTTCTTTCCCCGTACGTTTCTTTTCCTTTCTTCCTCTTTTTCTCCTTTTCCCCGTTTTTTTTTTTTTTTTTGGTCAGCCGATTGGGGGGGCACGTGCCCCCCCATGCCCCTCCGTAGTTACGCCACTGATCATTATTACTAATTACTTATACGGCGCTTTTCCCATAAGGCCCAAATGAGGAGAACGGCATAGGAATCACGTTTTGAGGGGTCAGAACATCGCATAAGCCTACTGGATAATTTATCAACAGTCTCGAGAGTGCGAATCAAATTACCAAAGCAAGTGAGCAAAATACATGTATACCCTTTTTAAATGAAAAATTTTATCTTTAATAGGTTTTAAAGTAATATCCAAAAAGTAATTTTATATTTTTCTGTTTCTTTCTTTAATTTCCTTCTCGTTTTCAGCTCTGTGATGAAAATTTTGAGGCAACGGGGATGGGGGTGTTTCACAAAGATTAAAGTATGACTAAGAGTCGCACTTAAATACCGACATGGTATGGAACGCACAATCTTATTGACCAATACGCAGTAGTGCGCGTCATTTTGGCATGATCTGACCAATGCGGTCATGCTTTTTATAACGCACGCAACTAGGCAGTTAAGTGTGACTCTACGGTCATACTTAAATCTTTGTGAAACACCCCCAGCTCTCCAAGTCCCATATCTGTCCACCAGTGGGTGTGGATGATACCCCCTCCCCCCAAAAGGGGGGGGGGGAATAATAATGATAATAATAATAATAATAGCAATAAAATAGTAAAAATAAATCAAGAAGAAATAAAATGATAATAATAAACTAATGTTAATAATAATGAAAATAGTTCACTAACACTAATGATAATAATTTAAATTAGTGGATGCATTTTGTGCTAACTCTTTCAGTCAAAGAGTCGTCAAGCATTGGGTTTGCTGAATATTTAACTAGTTCAGTGCTGAAGCCGATGATCACGGAAACTTTGAATTGAAAAAGAAAATCAAAACAGAATCGACATACCCGATTCTTTGTCATTTATTGCTTTTAAAGGACAGTGACCAATGACCATGTTAGGGTTAGTTGATCCTGACGAAAAATAGGTTTTCCTTATAGTTGAAAACAGAATTAACACTTTGGTGAAGATTTGGCGAAAGTCCATCAAATATTAACAGGTTTGGGATCTTTTTACCATATTGTTTTCCTTTATTTCATGACGTCACCTTGTAATTTCGTGTGCTAGCAACTCTCTTTAATATGGTCATCTGATATCAATTCCAAAATACAACCCCCCCCAAAAAAAAAAAAAATATCTAATTGTGGGTTCATTACATAATCAAACACATGTCTACGACCTTCTATACCTTAAATATTCTCTTTCATGATGAATCATTTAAAAAAGTGAAATTTCTGGAATTCACATCCCGTGCCCTATGGGAGAGCTGTTCGAATATCAAGTTACCCCCCCCCCCATCGACCGAGACCACAATTTTCACTAAATCGCCCCGTATGCACAATGATTGGTACCTGTAAAATAATTTACCCTGTATAGTAATTAAAAACCATGACAAATATTTTGAGGATAATGTTTAGATTAGATTAATTTTCTTGTTTATATTTTACCCATAAAAATATAAATATTAAAGTTATTGCACATCCTAAAATTTTACATGAACTCTAGATAGAGCGGAATTTCTTTTATCCATTACACATAATCAATTACATGTTATCTTGGAACTTTACACCAAGTGATGGGTAAGTTGCTTCACTTTGGTGCAACATTTTTTATCAACATGCACTTTATCAATTACACCCATTTATCATGGGTAGGATGCGGTCTGTCACACTCTCTAAAAACCTGTATTAAATAGCACCGGACGAGGTTGGTTATAACCGGAAGTAAAACATCCGACCTCCGGAAGAAATTGTTTGATTTAACTCCCGCGAGAAGGCGTCAATGGGTTTGCTCATTTGCAAACAATGTACAAGATGATCAATGAAATTAATTTTGGTTGGATGTGTAGGCGACTCGGAAAGCGGTTTGACGGTTCCTCTCCATGATATATGGTGAAAATATGAGACATTCCTGTGGTGTTTCGCAGAAGATTTATATGTGACTTAAGGCGACCGCACACCTTACGATTGGTCTGCGACCCAATTTCAGAATAAGATGTTGTAGAATTCGATGCTAATATTGAGACTTGGAATATCTTACTGTGTAATGTTCGAAAATCGAAATCGTCGTACGAATACCTATCTTCAAATCTTTGACTATGCTATCATCCTTCTTAGGATAAAAGCGAATTTAATATATAGTCGTAATGACGTCATAGCAGTCGTACGACTTGCTAGGATTTGAATCTAATTTGGCCTTTACTCCAAAATAAAAGCTTGCAATCTTTCAAAATGGTTATATTAGTATTCTTTCAATTAATTTTAACCTCAAACGATATGAAATGTTCCATTCGCATTTGCAGAAAATGAGCAAAGTGCGATTTGTTCCAAAATCGGATCGCGAACAGTCGCAAGGTGTGCGGTGGCATTTACGGTCATGTTTAGTAACAACGCGCACATGATATTTAACGTACGCTATCATTTATAAATACACGGCAGCGCGCGTCCTCCGAGCATGGTTTGACCAATGAAGTGATGCGTTTTAAAGGCGTTCGCCATTTATGTTTATAATAAGTATATCATTCTTAACTATAATGTAAGAATTGGTGAAGTTTAGATATATTTTGACTGAGTAATAGATGAATAAAGCTCAACGTTGTGATCTCGTGGGGTCTAAAAATGCAAAACTATTTTTATTGCGTATCTCTCGAAACCTATCAAATGGGTAAACTTCAAAGCTTGATAGCAAAACAAAAAAAGTAAAATAAAGCACGTGAACCCCTGTTAATTTTTGCATATTTGGAATATTTCGGGGCTAAAGCAACTCTGTGCAAAGTTTTGGGAAACTTTTAACTGCGAAACGTCCTTAAACGGCATTAAACACTTAAGTCCTTGTGATCCCCTTGAAAGCAGTAATTAGTACTCGTTGGTGATAATTAAAATTTACATTATTACAAAGGGCTTAGTACTTGTAAGCTAGGTGCCTAACATTGCTAATGCATTACAGAGAAATTATACGGGTGCCTAAAAGCAGAAAATAAAGGGAATATATTCTGTTAGAATGACGGGGAATTCTGGCTACCAAAATCGAAAACAGAATTAGGAAGTTGCACAAGATTTCTTCCTCTTTCCAAAATAGATAGTGTTTCCGTGGGAACATAGAGATTGCATAATTCATTGGCCAGTTATTGCTGGTGAGAACTTTGATTGCAATTATCGCCAACAAAAAACGAATTCAGATTCTAAGTAAAGCCCCATTCTGAAGTAAGGTTGAATTAATTTATAAACGTTGATCGAAAGTTGTGGTTAACTATCTGAACTATGGACAGTCAACTGCACTCTAAAAATATCGGTAAAATGAGGGTAATTATGACTGTGTCTAACCAACACTGGGCATTTCTTTGGGGCTTTTTTTATCCAGTGTGATGAAAGTTTTGTCCATTTTAAAGTAATTGCTGCTTATTTTTTTCCTCACTGGACAATATGCTTCCTGCATTCAGTGGCGTAACAGGCGGGGGGGGGGGGCAGGGGAGGCAAGTTGCCCCCCCCCCCTGGCGGATTTCACCGGGAAAATAGAAAAAACGGGAAAAAAAAGAAAAGGGAGGGAGAAATAAAGGGAAAGGGGAAGGAAAGGGAAAAGGAAAGGGAAAAGGAGAGGGAAAAGTGAAAAGAAAACGAAAAAGAAAATATATTTTTAATGGAAAAGGAAGGAAAGCGGAAAAATGAACGAAAAACCATTTGAGAAAGAACAAATCATTCCGAAAAAGGCCTATGTAATGCAATAGCATGATGGGAAATAAATTAAAAGATGACAAAGAGGCAAACAATAACGGGAAATGAAGGTAGAATGTAATTAGTCAAAAGCTAAATTAGAAAACAAAGAAAAGGGACAAGAAAAAAAACTTAATAACATGACCGGGCTGCCGAGGATAGAAAATAAAGAGCGGGAAGAAAGATGGACTGCATACAACATTGTGCTATAAGCTTGCTAAATTCAGGATGCAAATAAGCTACCGGGGCTTTGCCCCAGACCCCACGCAGTAGGGGCTCTTCATCTATAACCTTCAAATGGGTCTATAACGCCCCCTGTAGGGACCCTTCCTACATTAAACGTAACGTTCAATCACTGGCGTACAGGCGGGGGTCTTCGTTCCATACCTAAGAGGAAATTAAATAAATTATAGGAGACGACGTATAATGAAATGAATGGAAACAATGAATATGATGAAATGTGTTATTTGCTGAATATAATGGATATCTATCACATAATTAAAATTTAATTTCAATAGGCATTTTTTTCCAGCTCGCTTTGCTCGCTAGCGACTTTTTACACATTTTCCCACATTGCTATGTTTTGCCCCCTCAAAATATTTGGTTCAACTGGATTGAATAAATGTGTTGTGTGAAAGCTTTATTCAGTATATACCCGCGATTTTATTAAAAATAGCGGCAATCTGCGAGGTTTAAATGGCTTTGATATCAAGAAGTTTCGGGGGCTCCAAACGGACCCCAACCGTAATTCACTGCCGTATATGATTATGGAAGGGTTGGGCCATGGTCCCCAAAAGTTCTACAACCAAGAAAAAAAAAAGGAGGAAAGAAAAGCAAAGGAAAAGTGTAGGATATGATTTTATTTACTGAATACAATGTCAAAAAATATCTCAAAGTTAAATTCTCATGAAAATGTGATTTTCATTCTCGCTCGCTTCGCTCGCTCGGGACTTATATTAAGCAGCTTCTTAGCACTTGCGCCATACTGCGCCTCTCGTTATTTTACTTTTCACTCTACTGCTGCAAATAAACATGTTCAGAGTGGCATACAGACCACTAAAAAGGAATGGAAAGAGAGAAGAGTGAAATGTATTATTTTCTGGATATCATGTCAAAATCTATAACAAAATTGGATTTTTGTATTAAAAATGTCAACAATTGTGCTCGCTCTCAACTTTTTTTAAAGAGAAATTCTGCCTGATATGCAATGTCTGGCCCTCTCAAAATCGTCGCCTCATTACACCATTACGCCTGTTCATACAATGATATGACCGGAAAATTTTTTGCTCTTGCCCCCCTGGCCACCGACCCCTGTTACGCCGCTGCCTGCATTGGGTAAAATACTGCCCCAAATTGGTTTGACACATAATCAGCCTCGTGCTGGTTGAAATTTTACGAAATATTTGTTTACAGCGTGTGACAGTACAGGTGAGATTCCCAATGCATCTGCTCATCTTATTCGACAGTGTCTAGGAATAACAACCGAACTTTCTTTAGCACATATGCTAGAAATGCCCATCATTGGTTGTAACCTACGAACTTTCAAATTAGCATCCGATATTATGAAGAATTTATTACTAAACGGGGGTAAATCTACTTCTGAGATTTTGTTGTCTATATGATGCAGAAATCAAGACAGATATTGATTTCCAGTTGCTCACACCATCGAGTATTTTCCAGCGCTTGGCAACGTGGGCGTGTTACTAAAATCAACGCAACACAATTTGCTTTGATAACTTTAATTCACTTCAGTAATTGTGATACATTACACACATTATGGATAGACTTGCTATTAATATATAATTACCAATTATTGGAAGATTTGCTATTATATAAATGTAATAGCCTACGTTAAACCAATCTTTTCTATGGTTAATAACTAGCACACCTACAAAAAAGATTGGTTAAAATAATAGCTGGTGAATTTTTATCCGACGAAAACAAATGGTTTAATATCAACCCGAATTATGATAGACACTAACCGATAAATTGTTTCTGACATTTTTGCTGTGCAGTTGAAAATGATATTAAAAACTTTATTACTATTAAATTATCATCGGCAGATTAGGTTATGATAAAGAGGCAAAATGACCTAAACTGATTTATTGACTCCTATTATATATTTTTCACAGGGCTGTTTATTTTTAAACGAATTACACGATAATAATAATATATAAATTATATTCATTTACATATATATAATGTAGACAATCGATGTGATAGAAATAACGTTTTAAATCATCACGGTCTTCGGCATAATTAACATAATTTGCATAATTATGTAAGCTATTCTATTTTATAGTGTTTAATATTTGTCCGTGGTATTAAACTATGTAACAATATTTTAACACCTAATTTCTTCTTATGTATAATATGTAAGCAAAGATAATAATTTGAAAGGATAAAAATTATATATATCAGAGTCATGACACCTCAAAAATGCATTTTACTTTTATTTTTACCTTAGTATTATACATGTCTCTTGTATATATGCTTACATTTCACGATATCATTGAAATTTGATATAACACCTTTTGGAAATAAATCCTTCCATACCAATGAGTCATAGTTCCATCACTATTTCAGGATTTGAATGATTCAATTCAACCCCGCCCGAAAAAAACATTTAAGTGAACTACCACTTTTATTGTGGGACTACTTATATGTGCTGGATTACTTTTACAGAAAAGGGTGTGTTTGAATATATGAAATATCAATTCCTATTATTTTTAAGTAACATTTTTTTCAAATGTACGAATTGTCCTTTGATTACCGCTAATTAGCTAGTAGAGAAATGACATTTCTATTGAAACCCTTGTAATATCGTTAAAAAAATTTGTTTTCATTGAACTTGCCTTATCTGCTCATCATATACGTATGGGTTATGTGTTTTTTTTTATAGGAAATGACAAGAAATTAAATTAAACTGACTATGAATAATTATCAAGGTTCAAGGTTTATTGATATCAACATTTCACATTTTCAACAAGTCAACAACTCAATACAAACAATAATAAATAAATGTCGTAAAATATGAAATGTATACCTAATATAACAATATTAAAAAAGATAAGGATGTTATTATAATCATTATTGTTTTTTATTCATGCACCGGTTCTTTAGGATTATTGTTATTATTGATTTATATTTTGTTAAACATATATATTTCTTTAATGATGCTTTTTCCCCAGTGAGAGTATCAATTTGGAGAAATCAGATTCTTATACCTTGGTCACATTTGCTCTACGGCGGCCGTACGGCAAGTCGACAACAGCCGTTTTATTCATCTCTATTCAAATCACCTATGTAGCTGATACAAAGAAATGTTCAAAACCGCTGTTTTCGACTCCCCGTAGAGCAAATGTGACCGATGTATTACCTCAGCTGATGAAACTGAAAGTAATTACGAATCTGGCGTAAAACCAGAACTACCCTTCCCTCCTCCCCCTCCCCCTGGTTTCCAGTGGTGTGTAACTAATGAACAGCATTTGATAAAACACAACCGTGTAATAATGTGTTTGTCTATGATTGTTTATATTCTACATTTACGTTACGCTTAATAACAAAGTTTCGTGGCTCAACTTGTATACAACGCACGAGTGAGCATTAGCATAACCAAGGTTTGAGTGCATCGACCCGATCTCACATCCGAAAACACCCGACTTCATTTCCGGAATCACCCGAAGTATGAATCCGGTCTCGGTGCGTATTGTTTTCAAATCAAATGCATGCCTAATGGTTCGCTTTCTGTTTACGGGATATTGCCTTGACCTTGGGTACACAAAGTTCACATTTTCATATTTGATTCAACAATTTGCTTTAACACATGGTTGCACTTAATCTTTTCAGAAATATAGACATAACCACAGGTGCGAATTTCTATAAGAAGTTACATTGGTTGTTCTTTTAGACTGAAGAACTGAATTTGGTAATAGGATATCGATGAGGATAATAACAATACAGATAATATCAATGCATGAAGATAATAACAGGCTTTTGAAATTCCGACGGGGACATATTATACAACATCATGCGCGTATTCTGGGGGAAATGGATGGAAGAAGAAGAGATAGAGAAAAAGAGGCGTTTAGAAAAAGAGAAGGAAAATAAACAAAGAGTGGGAACGCCTCATTGATATTCTACCTAGCGGCGGCAAATTGATGTTTGACATATAGGGGGGGGGGGGGCGAAACGAAGTTTTACCTAGAGGCGCCGAACTAATATTTGACATAGAGGGAGGCGCCGAATTAAAGTTCGACCTATGAGGCGCTGAATTGATGTTCGTCCTAGGGGCGTCAAATTGATGTACGACCTACATGTAGAAGGCGGCGAATTGATGTTTTACCTAAAGGGACACCGAATCGATGTTCGACCTAGGAGGGGGCGCCGAATTGATGTTCGACTAAGAGGAGGGGTGCACGGGCCCAAGGGTAGGCGAAATGTGGGCACCAAAGAGAGTAAGGACAGAGAAGATAAGAAAAGGGAAAAAGGATGGAAAGAAGAAGAGAAAGAGAAAAAAGGGGTAAAAAAAAATAAGCAAAATGACCGAATAGTGGAGAGTGGCGCCGAATTGATGTTCAACCTAGAGGCGCCGAATTGACGTTCAACCTGGTTGGGCGCGGAATCGATTTTCGGCCTAGAGGGCACCGAGTTTATGATCGACCTAGGGGCGCCAAGATGATGATCGACCTAGGAGACGGCGAATTGATTTTTTTACCAAAGGGGCCGCCGAATTGATAATCGACCTAGGGACACCGAGATGGTGATCGACCTAGGGGGTGCCAAATTGATGGTCAACCTAATGGGGCGTCGAATTGATGTTTTACCTAAAGGGACGCCGAATTGATGTTTGATTGGGAGGCGGGGTGCCCGGGCCCCCTGGTAGGCAAAAAGGGGGGCGCCAAAGAGAGGAAGGACAGAAAAAATAAGAAAAGGGGAAAAGGTATGGAAAGAAGACGATAAAGAGAAAAAAAAGGGTTAAAAAAAGAAAGAAAATAAAAGAGTGAAGGTGGGCGCCGAATTGATATTCTACCTAGAGGCGTCGAACAAATGATCGACATAGGGGGCGCCGAATTCATGTTCGACCTAGGAGGCGCCAAATTGATGTTTGACATAGAGGCGTCGAATTGATGTTCAACATAATGGGGCATCGAATTGATGTTTTACCTAGGGGCACCGAATTAATGATTGACATGGGGTCGCCTAGTTGATGTTCGAACTAGGAGGAGGGGTGGCCAGGCCCCAGGGTAGGCGAAATGGGAGCATCAAAGAGAGTAAGGACAGAGAAGATAAGAAAAGGGAAAAAAGGATGGAAAGAAAATGAGAAAGAGACAAAAGGGGATAAGAAAGAGAGAAGGAAAATGAAAGAAGAGTGGAGAGGGGGCGCCGAATTGATGTTCAACCTAGGGTACCGAATTGATGTTCAACCTGGTGGGGCGCCGAATTCATGTTTGACCTAGGAGGAGCCATATTGATGTTCGTCCTAGGGGCTTTGAATTGATGTTTGACATGAGGGCGTCGAATTGATGTTCACCTAATGGGGCGTCGAATCGCTGTTTTACCAAGGGGCGCCAAGATGATGATCGACCTAGGAGACGGCGAATTGATTTTTTTACCAAAGGGGCCGCCGAATTGATAATCGACCTAGGGGCACCGAGATGGTGATCGACCTGGGGGGCGCCAAATTGATGGTCAACCTAATGGGGCGTCGAATTGACGTTTTACCTAAAGGGACGCCGAATTGATGTTTGATTAGCAGGCGGGGTGCCCGGGCCCCCTGGAAGGAAAAAGGGGGACGCCAAAGAGAGGAAGGACAGAAAAAATTTAAAAAGGGGAAAAAGGATGGAAAGAAGACGAGAAAGAGAAAAAAAAAGGGTTTAAAAAAAGAGAAAGAAAATAAAAGAGTGAAGGTGGGCGCCGAATTGATATTCTACCTAGAGGCGTCGAACAAATGATCGACATAGGGGGCGCCGAATTCTTGTTTGACCTAGTAGGCGCCGAATTGATGTTTGACATAGAGGCGTCGAATTGATGTTCAACATAATGGGGCATCGAATTGATGTTTTACCTAGGAGGAGGGGTGGCCAGGCCCCAGGGTAGGCGAAATGTGGGCACCAAAGAGAGTAAGGACAGAGAAGATAAGAAAAGGGGAAAAAAGGATGGAAAGAAGATGAGAAAGATAACAAAGGGGATAAGAAAGAGAGAAGGAAAATGAAAGAAGAGTGGAGAGGGGACGCCGAATTAATGTTCAACCTAGGGTACCGAATTGATGTTCAACCTGGTGGGGCGTCGAATTGATGTTCGACCTATGGGCGCCGAAACGAAGTTTTACCCAGAGGTGCCGAACTAATGTTCGACATAGGGGGCACCGAATTTATGTTTTACCTAAATGGACGCCGAATCGATGTTCGACTAGGGGGAGGGGTGCCCGGCCCCCGCGTAGGCAAAAAGGGGGCGTTAAAGAGAGGACAGAAAGGATAAGAAAAGGGGGAAAAGGATGGAAAGAAGACGATAAAGAGAAAAAAAGGTAAGAAAAAGACAAGGAAAATAAAAGAAGAGTGGAGGGGGCGCCGAATTGATGTTTTACCTAAAGGGACACCGAATCGATGTTCGACCTAGGAGGGGGGCACCGAATTGATCTTTGACTAGGAGGAGGGGTGCCCGGGCCCCCGGGTAGGCGAAAAGGGGCACCAAAGAGAGTAAGGACAGAGAAGATAAGAAAATGGGAAAAAAGGATGGAAAGAAGAAGAGAAAGAGAAAAATAGGGGTAAGAAAGAGAAAAGGAAAATAAAAGAAGAGTGTTGAGCCGAATTGATATTCTACCTACGGGCATCGAATTGACGTTCAGGAGGAGGGGTGCCCGGGCCCCAGGGTAGGTAAAAGGAGGGCGCCGAAGAAAGGAAGGACAGAAAAGTTAATAAAAGGGAAAAGATGGAAAGAAGAAGAGAAAGAGAAAAAATGGGTAAGAAAGAGAAAAGGAAAAAGAAAGAAGAGTGGAGAGGGGGCGCTAAATTGATGTTCAGCCTAGGGGCGCCGAATTTATGTTCAACCTGGTTGGGCGTCGAACTAATATTCGACCTTCGAGGAGGGACGCAGAATTGGTGGTCGGCCTAGAGGTGGCTAAGTTTGTGATTGACCTAGAGGCACCAAGATGATGATCGACCTAGGGGAAGGCGAATTGATGTGTTACCAAAGGGGGCGCCGAATTGATAATCCACCAAAGGGCACTGAAATGGTGAACGACCTACGTGGCACCAAATTGATGTTCGACCTAGGAGGGGGCGCCGAATCGTTTGACTAGAAAGAGGGGTGCCCGGGCCTCAGGGTGGGCAAATTTCGGGCGCCAAAGACAGGAAGGACAGAAAAGATAAGAAAAGGGGAAAAGGATGGAAAGAAGACGAGAAAGAGAAAAAAGGGTAAGAAAAAGAAAGGAAAATAAAAGAAGAGTGGAGGGGGCGTCGAAATGAAATTCTACCTAGAGGCATCGAACAAATGTTCGTCATAAGAGGGGGCCCCGAATTCATGTTTGACTTAGGAGGAGCCATATTGATGTTCGTCCTAGGGGCTTTGAATTGATGTTTGACATAAGGGCGTCGAATTGATGTTCAACCTAATGGGGCGACGAATCGCTGTTTTACCAAGGGGCGCCGAATTGATGTTCGACCTGGGAGGGGGCACCGAATGTTCGACTAAGAGGAGGGGTGCACAGGCCCCAGGGTAGGCGAAATGTGGGCACCAAAGAGAGTAAGGACAGAGAAGATAAGAAAAGATGAAAAGGATGGAAAGAAGAAGTGAAAGAGAAAAAAGGGGTTTAAAAAAATAAGGAAAATGACCGAATAGTGGAGAGTGGCGCCGAATTGATGTTCAACCTAGAGGCGCCGAATTGACGTTCAACCTGGTTGGGCGCGGAATCGATTTTCGGCCTAGAGGGCACCGAGTTTATGATCGACCTAGGGGCGCCAAGATGATGATCGACCTAGGAGACGGCGAATTGATTTTTTTACCAAAGGGGCCGCCGAATTGATAATCGACCTAGGGACACCGAGATGGTGATCGACCTAGGGGGTGCCAAATTGATGGTCAACCTAATGGGGCGTCGAATTGATGTTTTACCTAAAGGGACGCCGAATTGATGTTTGATTGGGAGGCGGGGTGCCCGGGCCCCCTGGTAGGCAAAAAGGGGGCGCCAAAGAGAGGAAGGACAGAAAAAATAAGAAAAGGGGGAAAAGGTATGGAAAGAAGACGATAAAGAGAAAAAAAAGGGTTAAAAAAAGAAAGAAAATAAAAGAGTGAAGGTGGGCGCCGAATTGATATTCTACCTAGAGGCGTCGAACAAATTATCGACATAGGGGGCGCCGAATTCATGTTTGACCTAGTAGGCGCCGAATTGATGTTTGACATAGAGGCGTCGAATTGATGTTCAACATAATGGGGCATCGAATTGATGTTTTACCTAGGGGCACCGAATTGATGTTTGACCTGGGGTCGCCGAATTGATGTTCGACCTAGGAGGAGGGATGGCCAGGCCCCAGGGTAGGCGGAATGGGGGCATCAAAGTGAGTAAGGACAGAGAAGATAAGAAAAGATGAAAAGGATGGAAAGAAGAAGTGAAAGAGAAAAAAGGGGTTTAAAAAAATAAGGAAAATGACCGAATAGTGGAGAGTGGCGCCGAATTGATGTTCAACCTAGAGGCGCCGAATTGACGTTCAACCTGGTTGGGCGCGGAATCGATTTTCGGCCTAGAGGGCACCGAGTTTATGATCGACCTAGGGGCGCCAAGATGATGATCGACCTAGGAGACGGCGAATTGATTTTTTTACCAAAGGGGCCGCCGAATTGATAATCGACCTAGGGACACCGAGATGGTGATCGACCTAGGGGGTGCCAAATTGATGGTCAACCTAATGGGGCGTCGAATTGATGTTTTACCTAAAGGGACGCCGAATTGATGTTTGATTGGGAGGCGGGGTGCCCGGGCCCCCTGGTAGGCAAAAAGGGGGGCGCCAAAGAGAGGAAGGACAGAAAAAATAAGAAAAGGGGAAAAGGTATGGAAAGAAGACGATAAAGAGAAAAAAGGGTTAAAAAAAGAAAGAAAATAAAAGAGTGAAGGTGGGCGCCGAATTGATATTCTACCTAGAGGCGTCGAACAAATTATCGACATAGGGGGCGCCGAATTCATGTTTGACCTAGTAGGCGCCGAATTGATGTTTGACATAGAGGCGTCGAATTGATGTTCAACATAATGGGGCATCGAATTGATGTTTTACCTAGGGGCACCGAATTGATGTTTGACCTGGGGTCGCCGAATTGATGTTCGACCTAGGAGGAGGGATGGCCAGGCCCCAGGGTAGGCGGAATGGGGGCATCAAAGTGAGTAAGGACAGAGAAGATAAGAAAAGGGAAATAGGATGGAAAGAAGAAGAGAAAGAGAAAAAAAGGGATATGAATGAGAAAAGGGAAATGAAAGAAGTGTGGGGAGGGGACGCCGAATTAATGTTCAACCTAGGGTACCGAATTGATGTTCAACCTGGTGGGGCGTCGAATTGATGTTTTACCCAGGGGCACCGAATTGATATTTGACCTGGGGTCGCCGAATTGATTTCCGACATAGGAGGAGGCACCGAATTAATGTTCGACTAGGAGGGGAGGTGCCCGGGATGGGCGAAATGGGGGCACCAAAGATAATAAGGACATAGAAAATAAGAAAATGGGAAAAGGATGGAAAGAAGAAGAGAAAGAGAAAAAAGGCGGTAAGAAAGAGAGAAGGAAAAGAAGGGTGGAGAGGGTGCGCCGAATTGATATTCTACCTACGGGCATCGAAATGATGTTCAAACTAGGATACCGAATTGATGTTCAACCTGGCGAGACGTCGAATTGGTGTTCGTTCGACCTAAAGGCGCCGAAACGAAGTTTTAACCAAAGGCGCCGAACTAATGTTCGACATAGGGGGGCACCGAATTTATGTTCGACCTAGGGGTGCCGAGATAAAACGATCAAACAGGAGAAAATGACTCCAGACTAGCAAAATGTATACGTTATATCCAATAACAAAACGTCGGTTTGGATTACAGATCGTTAGTGGCATCGATGGATCTATTTATCTTCAGCCCCAGGGACTTCTTACAGGTGTAATTGCCCTGTCCCTGAAGATTGTATCCTTCCGCCTTTCCTTCCTGTTAAGATCAAAGGCCCTGGTTATTTAGAGCCCAATTCACTCTTAATACTCATAACTTGTTTGTGATTTGACGTAGACTAGAATAAGTTTCATTTGAGGCGAATTTACTTCACCTTAAACAGAAACTAAACCATTTTTTGTTAGTGTTAGTTTTGTTCGCTGCGGGTGAACTTTGAATATACAGGGTGACTTGTAATATCATAATTGAATGTGACAGAATAAAAAAAATGTATATAAAGAGAGATACATCTTATTGTTCGCAAATCAGTTTATGCTTTTCATATGTTGCTGTGGGTGATTGAAAAAAGTCGACAATTTGGTTTCCGTAGTGCATATAGCAATTTCATTTTATTGATGTACGATAAAACAGCAATGTGAATAAAAATGCCTTTTTCAAGGTCATAAGTTCTGTGCCAGGAATCGAACCCCCCGATCCTCGTATCTCCAAACAAGCTCCTTAGACCACCCGGCCACAGTGAATGGGATTGCGATAATGACGATACTGTTGATTATAAGTTTCTGATAATGAAGATAATGATGGCGATAGTGGTGGTGATGGTGATAATGGACATGTTGACAACCGTTGTGTGGTGGTGATGATGACATTATAAATACACCAGAAATATTGCAGGATTTGAGTTTTAACGAAAAATAAGAGTAACTAGAATAAAGTATATTGACGAAAAAGAGAAACCTCACAACATGAAAAAAATGAAACTGGTGAGGAAAAGTGAATATTAAATCTTACGAAGAAGACACGCGTACAACAACAGGCAACACTCTAAAAAAATGATTGGTTTAAGTGACAATTCTCTTGGTTAATATGAGTCCGACTTATAAAATAGGTCAAAATCAACCAAATTCCTGGTAAATTTCAACTAATGATTTGATTGATTTTGACCAGTTGTCTTTGTCGGACACATTAACCAAGGGATTTTGACCAATCCTTTTTTTTTTGTTTTAAAGATAATGTAAATGGCAACTCATCATCCCACATGGTAATGTATATACAGTATGAATTTACCTGGATCTCTTGTTATTATTTTTTACCAGGTTTCATGTATAAGAAGGACGGAACCTGCCCAGCTAGTGAGGTGGTAAATAGACTCTCGAATGCAGTTTGCGATAATGAAGAATGTGTATACGATGCAGACTGTGAAGGCACAGAAAAATGCTGTATCAACAGCTGCGGAGGAAGATCATGTGTGGTCCCACAAGGTGAGAACTTATCACCATTTTTCTTCACCTAAATGTTCCGGCCTTGTTTGCATACATTTACAAATTATCATCATTCCAGTTAGATAAGGTTTCCAATATCGTCAATCGTATCAAGATATCTTAATATCTTAAAGGTAAGATATGAAAATATCAAAATTATTTTTCTTTAGAAATTGAACGGAATAAGCCCTTGTTAAGATTCCTATCTATCAAAAAAATCTACACTCATAAATAGCTTCGCCATTTTTTAACCTCCTAGAAGTTAATTATGCCCATTACACCGCATAGTCCTGATGGGAAGAATGCAGTGTTACAAAGTGTGATCGGTGAGTTCACATGGTGAACTATGTGAAAATATCATTCACACTGTTAAAATGCTCATATTCATTAGTGTGAAGATATTCCCACACGGTGGACATCTCGACAATGTGACTGTTCACAGCATCTTCGCATGGTCGACCATGTGAATTTGTGATTCGCACTGTTGAAAGGTGTGCTTGTTGTGTTCCACTATGTGAACGAACAAATTATGGCACACTGTCGCGACTGTGTACACTGTGTTTATTTCAGCATGGAGGCACCTAAAGTTGCACGGCTATTTATCCAAGCCAATTTCAGAGTTCTTTAATAATGCTCTGAACAGGATTTCTTTTCCATGAATACATATTATTGTTAGCGATCATGCTGATGTTTTTCATTTGATAGATTTTTACCAACAGGGGAAAAAACTTATTCTTTTTTATTATTGCCTTTCAATTGCATTCCTCGCAAGTTTTTGTTTTGAGGCGGGTGGAAGGGGTGTTATTGTTTGCCAAAACCATGGTTCTCTTTGAAGAGAAAATGGAGGACACAAACAATAGTTGTCATGAAAAAATGGAAATAAGAATATTGATTTTTTTTTCTTTCTTTCCTAACTGCTTTTCTGATGGAGTAGTCACGAAACCATCGATGCTATTACCAAGCATAATGGCAATTATTTGATTAGATTTGCGAATACCTCACGTTACGCAATTGAAGTCATAAAAACAGTAGTTGACGGAACTCGATTACATAATAAATTCGGTTAACAGATACATGATCCTATTACAATAACAAACATCTTTGTATGTTCATGTCTTTTGTGTTTCTCACTCCCTCTCCCTCTCTCTCCCTGTCTTCAATTTTTTCTCTCTTTTACATTTTATCCTATGCTTATCTGACGTCTCGCGGAAGAGCAGATATCGTAACGGATCCTCCCGGTAAGTCAAAGAGTCTTTTTTTTTTCTCTCTCTCTCTCTTGAATGGAAGAACAATTCTTAATTCTACGGAATACAGTCACAGCAACGAAAAAGACTCTAAACAAACTAATGGTTTACCTCTAGGAAAAAAAAGTAATATCTCTGGTTGGTCTGGAAAAGGTGTCGCTGTTGTGAATGTGGCATTCATATTCTCTCCCTCTTTTTCTATGTGATTATGATGATAACGAGGATGATGATGATGATTAATGGTTGATCCAATATTTTCCAAAAGGGTCGGGGCACATTTTCCCTAGAAAAATGTCAAAAGCAAAACAAAAAGTTTTTATCATGAAAAAAATGCCGAAGGTCATTTAGTCCCAAATTAAATATGACCAGCAAAAAATGGGGGTCCTCACTTGTTTGTGAACGACGTATTCCCATTTTAAATTCCTGTAACTCTCAAGGGGGGGCACAGGCCGGATGTTACCCTCCCCCCATCCCCTCCAGGAGGATGATAGAGATGATGGTAATAATGATGACGATTATGGTGATGATAATGCTGGCGATGATGGGGTTGATTAAAAGGATGATGATGATATCCATATACGATTTTTAAGTCACATTTATCTTGGAAGTGTCTGCATGAAATAGTTGTTTTTCTTACTGGACATCATCGTTTATGTTATTGTTTTGCTTGTCAGGCGTATTCTATTTATTTCATTTTCATTGTTAATTTGTTTTTTAAAAAGTTGCAGAAATCAGATTATGAACAATTTAATCAAATACAACAATGCACAGTATAGTCCATGTTATTCTTAACCAAAGTCTTTGTAAAGTCAAACGATCGACCTTGTTCATTGAAACCTTATGGAAAATGTGTAACTATTAAAGAATGTCGATCCAGGAGACATATGAAAAACTAACTATACATAGCTTTTGAGCACAGCTGGTATAATAGCACCAGGAATTTATTTCGGAAACACCCACTTCCTTCCGAATATCATGGAGTTGAAACTTTATTCCTCATTGTTCGTTTTGGTCTGAACGTCTAAAAGTTCGCGTTCGAATATACCACATTTTGTGGACACCTTAAGTAACCCCATACAATTATAGCGACGTTATTCACGGCACATATTTTTTCTTTCCCTTTACGAATGTACGTCCGATACCCACTTTAGATTGAATGCAAGTC
Source organism: Lytechinus pictus (assembly GCF_037042905.1). Classification (NCBI taxonomy): domain Eukaryota; kingdom Metazoa; phylum Echinodermata; class Echinoidea; order Temnopleuroida; family Toxopneustidae; genus Lytechinus; species Lytechinus pictus. Next base: position 22,006,796 of record NC_087250.1, read on the forward strand.
AGAATTATAGAGCCACAGACGATTTTATTGAATTTATATACATATAAGTGAGTTTAGATAAGACCTATCTGAGATTATACAAAGTGTGCACAGTGGGTGTAGACCTATTAGAGCAATTTACTCATTCAACTCCTCTTTATGTCTTTGAATAAATCTTATTTACATTACCATACACTCTAAAAACGTTATCCACATTTTTGAGGGCTTTGTTTAAGCCCATCACTCTAACAAATAATGTTTAAATTGTTTAACAAGTGGTTTGAAATTTTATACCAACTGTTTAAAGGATAAAACAATTTAAAAAGCTTGAATAATTGTTGAAAAGTTTAAATATGTTGTTAGAGTGACGGTCTGAAAAATATGCTATTTCTTATTTTATTTTTTTACTGTGCAGTGATATCAGAGGTGGATGATCAGTCAGGTTTGTTGACTGTCAATGAAGGAGAGACTGCAGTTCTCTACTGCAATGCCTCCTCCAGGATCCCGACATCCTTTGGCTGGATTCTTATTCAACCTGGAGCGAGCGTACCAAACATTGATGTCTTTCCTCCAGGCTCTGCCACAGGAAACAAACGAGGTAATTGATAAATATTGAGTTTTTGCTCCATAAATTGTACGACTGATCTAATCGAAGAAAAAAAACATCAAACTTTTGTGTTTCAATAGATATTTTCCAAGTATATTGCAAGAGATAAAATAGATAAAATGGTACATTTAAAGGTTATAGCCCTTTGTACATGTAAACATATATGCTGTTTGTGTAAAGTATTACCAATTGAAATTAGAGTGGTATTTTGTTTTTATTTTCTAAAAATGACCTGCAGTGTCTAGCGATGGGAGAATAATGACAGTGACCGGCGCCACGATCCAGGATACAGCTAACTACGCATGCGTGGCAGCTTCCTTACTTGGTTACGTCACAAGGTCTTACCAGCTATTCGTTCACGGTGAGATGTTTATAAAGTCATTTTATGTACAATATAAGAACTAATCTGTTACCATTGTGGAAATGAAATATATATAACTGTAATAGAATTACTATAACCGACAATGATAAACTACGCGGGAGTTTCCCCTTATATCACACGAGCTCAGCTATCAAGAATGAATGGGCTAAGATTATTCAGAACCAGTCCTTCTCTTACAAGTATATCATTAGGTTTCCAAGTACTGGTTCGAGGCACCAGTCCATTCCATTGGGTGGATTAAAATCCCACCGCTGTCACCAAGCAATTGTAAACAGAAACACTAAGTATTTTTTGCTGAGGATTAATATTCCAAGCAGGGGCGGATACAGGATTTTCCAAGGGGAGGGGATTTTGTACAGGAAAAGGTTGACAAGCAAAAACAAATAATCACTTGCGTATGCATGGCATATTCCCCTAAACAGTATTTTTGTGCCTCTCGAGGGGGGGGGGGGGCCGGGCTGGATGTGGCGCTGCCTGGATCCGCCACTTTATCTGGTGACAGCCCGTGAGACACATTTTTTTCCCCTTCATCGGGTGCCGCGGTCAAGTGGTTTAAGGCGCCTCATTCTCTGCCTGTTAACGTAGAGGGGGGGATTTCGAATTGCAGAAGCTCCGACGTTTCTTTGAATTGTTCCTTGTCTGCATCCGCTCTTCTTACGTTTTCTGCCTGAAATGGGGAGGGGCACAGCCAAAAAATCCCCGTTAACTAAGTCTTAAATTAGTGGCGACTGGCGAAGCTAGGATTTAATTCAAGGGGGCGGCAGTCAGCACGCGAAGCATGTGAAACACGGGACACGGAGCAGACAAGGAACCATTCGAAGAAAACGTCGGAGCTTCCGTGCTTTGCGCGGGAGGGGGAAAACTCTCCATTATAGGGAGCGCCTTTCGCGCTCTCAGTATTAAGTGTTTCGCCACTTCGCGTGCTCACTACCGCCCCCTAAAATGAAATCCTTCAGGACTTAGTTACCGGGAAATATTTTGGCTCCCCCCCCCCCCCCCGGAAAACAGAGGACGTATTAAGATGAGCGGGAGAAGACACGGAACGTCGGAGCTTCCACGCTTCTCGCGGGGGACACTCCCCCTCCCTGCACCCCCAAGGAAGCACGCTTCCCGTGCTCACTACCGCCCCTAAACTGAAATCCTAGCTATGTCACCAATTCTAGACGCAGTAACCGGGAAATATTTGACTCTGCCCCCTCCCCCTCGGATAACAGGCATACGCCGCTCGGTCTCGCGGGCCTTTGGTCTTGCAGACCTTCGGTCTCGCGGGCCTCTGGTCAAGTGGTCGGACCCCCTTTATCTGATGGTATTCCTAAAATGAGTGTACCTCCAACAACTCCAAAGGGCAAAATAACACAAATACAGGCGCAGTCACATGTAGTATAAGAACATCGGTTTGTTTCAGGGGTGTATCAAGGATCTTCTAACGGGCTGGGGAGCACAAAAATGACTCTATAAAGGGAAAGCAAAACATTAGCCCCCCCCCCCCCACCATTGTAGATGCATTTTCCCCTTTGAAAAATACTTTTAATGTGAGGAAACTCTGCCCCCCCCCCCCCCCTCCTTTAGATCCGTGTCTGAAATGCTGGGATTACTATATGTATTAATTGATATGGCAAAATATATTTTATAATTATGATATAAACAGCCACAGGATCAGGAGGGATAGTTCACCCTCCTGGCACGATACGAGGAGAGGATCAGCCACTCGCTGTAGCGGGAGCAGCGAACAGTAACCCGGATGTTGCCTCTAATTGGCCAGAACTTGTGAATCCCTATCTGACCGAACTATCACAGCGGATATCAACGACGCCCCCACCGACAGCGGTGCCTACCCCATCAATGGCTAGCGTGCCTACCGGTGGCGGTGGAATGGATGGGGCTTTCCATGGCGTGACAAATTCAGTGTGCCAGCAACCAAGAAACAAGGGAACTTGTAACAGCCAAGAACAAAGATGGTAAGCTCTTCTGCCATAAGCAATAAGAAAGAGAAACTGCAATATTTTACCATTCTAAAGCAACACTGGGAACACCCGTTCGGGTGGAAACTTCATGTGCTGCCAGTTTTGCACTCTGGCGCACAATTCGACAGTCTTTTTATCCCCCTTAGTGGGTATGACTTTCACTGCGTTAGGTTTCTTTTTCTTGGTGAAACCCTACATACTGCAGCTGACGAAACGGGATAAAGGTTTTTTAAAAAGGAAATGAAACTGGAATATATACGCATGATCCGTATTTTTCTCGTAAACTAATCTATAGTTTGATAATACTCTCCCATATCAGATGACTCCGGAGATAAATCCACTGTCAATATTCTCCCGGTCATTTTGCGGTTATTTACAAGATAATGGAGTTGGGGTAATGTGGTTACACAATCAAATGAAATTTTCGATTGGCTCGCTTTCTAATACATCAAACAAGGACCTTTATTGTTGCTCGTTATTTCGATCAATTTATTTCTTTATCAAAGCGGTAGGTTACAAATGTAAAAGGAAGCATGCCCTAAATCAAGATTAACGTTTCCGATTATTTATCCAGTATTCTTCCAGTTTAATAGTCTGTAGCAGGTGTCATTGTATATCACACCCTATAAGTTTAAGTGCGTCTATACGTTTCATGCAAATGACCCTGATAGAGAAATATTTATTCGAATATTGAAGGGAAATGGTGGAATTTTATGAAGACGTCTTCTACTCCGTAGGTTTTTCAACACATCGAAGGGCAAATGTGAGCTTTTCACCTACAGTGGCTGCAATGGGAATCTGAACAATTTCCGAACCTACGACGATTGCAACCGAACATGCCCGCCTCTCTCCGACAACCCGTGCGAACAGCCGATCACGACCGGACCTTGCCGAGCGCGTATCATGAGATGGGGGTATGACAGCAACGCGGGAGGGTGTGTCAAGTTCGTCTATGGTGGTTGCAGGAGAAATGGAAACAACTTTGGAACGAGAGAGGAGTGTACCGATGGGTGTATGCGTAAGTCTGAGCGTGTTTATCTAATTTTATAATTAACAAATATTTGCCACAAATTCCAACTCCCCCCCCCCCTCTCTCCCTCCTTCTCTTCACATATCACTCTAGCTTTACTAAAATTAACCATCTCGCATTCGCCCGGTGCTGCCTTGCATAAACTCATCCATATCAACTGATCAACAATACTCCAAAAGGATTTATGACTACAAATCGGGTCAATATTCATATTATCCGCAATATGCAGGCATGTTAAACATCTATAAAGGGAAAAGTTGTATACACATTTAAAAAACAACCTTACGCAGATGGGAGGTAATGATCAACTTCAATTGATATTGTTTAATAAAAATGTTTTATAATTGGTTTTCTAAATTATATCATTTCTGTAGAAACAATGATTTATGACACCTTGCAGCAAACATCGAGTGCCCGGGTCGCAGAGTGCCGTTGCACAAGGCCTCGACTTAAAAACTGTTTTTGTGCTTCTGAGTTTGGTGAGTAAAGGCCGGACACACTGCCTGGGTGGGTATTTCTGTTACGGATGACTTTATACACGACTTGTGCTATATGATACATCCCTATGTAATTGTCCTAGCACATGTAACATGTCCCAGGCGTCCGTAATGTCGTACTTCACGATCACTATTATAGAACACCAACCAGGTCTCTGCCCGCTGTTTGGATGTAATAAAGATTATTTACCATTCTATACAACAGATATGGTATCTTGGGACTAAATTACCAAAACGCAACATTATTTGCTGTCAGTGCTTGTGCCCCCGAAGAGAGAGGGCAGTATGACGATTTTAACGAGACCCTCCATTTTAACGGCTGGTTTGATTTACAAAATAAACGCCGATATCTACTTCTACAACAAATTGACCAAAATTATTCTTATTTATTGCAGCAATCGAAGGGACCGTTATTCAGAAGCACAACTCATTACGTGGTGACATCCTTGTCGTAGAGGTCGCTAATGTATTTAAACAAGGAACCCTGTCGCTGAGGAAGACCGAGAGATTAACAAATAACGTCACAATCATTCGAGACATGTCACAAATCGGGAGGAGTTGTCAGTGTCACAGCCTTGAACCAAGTGAGCACTATTTCTTTATTAACACATTTTTTGGCCTGATGTTACCATCGTTGATTGAAAGTGGTCCATGTTTACCAAATTATACACCATCCTTAAATAGATGAAATAAAGTTCGCAAACGAATTAAATATGAATCGACACAATTCTTAAATATGTTAATGTTGGGAGCAACTGTAATGGAAATATGTCAGCAGGAAATTAGTGTAAATTAGTGGTTCAACACAACAGGCTATATTGCGTTGATTTGACATTGACATTCACACATGGTAATTCATTCCCTTTATGAATTTAACGAAATTCTTCCACTTCCGGTTAAGATAGTCAGGCACAGGCACAGCTGATTTAGATTAATAGGCCTACTGTACGAGTAAATGTTCCATGCTCCTTCAGATGAATTCAGTTTAGTTGGACGCAATGATGTATAACAGTCATTCCTAATAGCCATTTCTTAATTTTCTTTTCTTTATTGGATCGTAAATAGTGATTTTAGTATCAGACAATTTTTACAATTATTTTCCCTTCATTATGTGAACAGATAAAGTTCCATACATCATCATGGGCTACGTCAACATGAGGGGAGATGCAGAGATTGATTCCAACTCTTACGTCAGTGAGGCAACACGACGGAGATCAAACAAACTCGGGAGCCAAAATATGAGGCCGCAGTACTGTCGGCAAGCCTCGCGCCAGAGCCCCCGCGAGAGATCGGGCTCTCGAGGACGACAGGAACAATAGAATGGAGGACGTAGAGGGCGTCGCAGAGTCACCAGACAGTAGTAGCGATAAGAAGAAATGACCAGTGAGATGGTTTCTTACGATGCGTCATTCCATTGCGCCTATCAACAACGTTGAGTCCAAGAGGTTCCGTCGAACACGAGGCGACTGTTTGCTAACTTAGCAACTGCCAGAAAGATTCAACCGTCATTCGATGCAACAATCAAACCACAAATGAGAGTGGTATAATGCCCTAAGTTGATCCATACATACAGGAGAACTCGTATCCCCGAACACTGCCTAAATACCCCCCCCCCCCCAAAGAGCCTTACTCAGCCTTGAAATCGGGGCCACCAATCTCTGAAGCGTTGGAAAATACTATCATTGTGCAGTGATTATGAATCGTATTCTGCATATGGACAGTCCTGCAAAGACGATCTCAAACAATGCCAACAATCAAGTAAATTACTTGATACATTCCTGCATGAGTTATAATGAGTTCAAAATATTTACAGCCATTTCTACATACTGCCATAAACCTATTTGCTTGTTTGTGTATCTCAACTGCATAATACTATCTGGTCCATTCTAGAGTCTGTTAACGTAATGGATTGACGCCTCGGTAAGGACTATACTTCTCATATCTACTTTGTATCTATTAACGCTGTAAATCATTGTACAGGTTCTTACGACTGATTATTTGAATATCCTCATCATTACTCATTATTTGCAACTGAGGTAAAGATATCGAAAATGGTCCTACAGATAATTTCTTATTTTATCACCTTCAAATTCGTTGGTATCAAAATATGATTCCGTATGTTTTGGTGAATCATTTACTCTTTGACAAGGGGCATTATCTCACAAGACAAAAAAAACCCGAGAACACTAATTACTACAATATAATTCTAGTAATGAGTATACAAAAGGCGGAGGGAAGTATCACTGCGCATGCGTGGAAACGGCGTTCATTTGGTTTAGTGGGTTTTGTTCATAGTGATGTATACATCTCTATGGTTTTGTTCCATTAAAACTTTTTGTAGTATTACGCGTTTTCTGCGCTGCAACATGCAGTTCATAATAGATTAATGCGTCGGTATTTTGAAACCGTAAGGTGGAAAACCCTGGAATAAGTTGGCTGGTGGGAAACAGACCAATCAAAGAAGCAAATTAATGAAATTTTGAGAAAAAGTAAACAACTAATGATAAGATAGTGACGAGCATTTGAATGTTGGGATCATTAATGCTATGTTGACCCCCCCCCCCCCCCCATTGGCAATACGGCCAAGATTTGTGATGTCACAGAAGTGAAAATATCTATTTTGTCCCTGACCACTGAAAATACACACCCGAACATATATTTTTGCTCCTTATAATAATACTACAAATTCTTTGTTTATGATTTATTTTATGAAACCTTTATTACATGTCCACCCATGCAAAAAAACTTCATCTATTGATAGACTTGACAAAAGTGACAATAAACTTAAAATGTGTAGTAAAGTTTAAGTGGGGAGTTGTACAACTGTAATATCAGAATTGTTGGTATCATTGCCAATGGGAAGATGTCCACGCAATTAGCAAGATTAGTGATATAGTGATCTCAATATTGAAATGTTTATATATATTTTTTTTTTTTTGCTTGTTTGATATTTTTTTTTCGGTTTTCATGCAAGCTTACTTGATGCAAGGGTTTAATTCTTCTTTTAATCTTAATCAAATAGGGGGCAATCTATGAGAATGTGAATTAAAGCCTGTGCTGTTGCATTTGCTTTTTTAGTTGTATTGTTGTTTTCTTGTAATGTCTTTTTTCATTTAGATATCTTTCTCTTTTTAATTTCTTTTTTTCAGAAGGGGCGTAGGCTATTTGTCGTTTTTCTGTTGTTCATTGTTGTCTTGTATATACAACAAATAATAATTAAAGTTATTTGTTAACATTGGTTTGACTTTTAAAAAATCTGAGCTAGAAGGTCACACTTGTCACCTGTGTCTGTGATATGTTACAAAAATGAAGCCCAGAAAAATTGCGTTCGAAAATAATTATTTAGTGCTTCAAAAATTGAAATATAAGGTGACCGAAAAAACCCATCTTAATTTCATCCCATACACTTATGTGTACTATTTAGGCGTCTATAAGACGCCAATTTACAAAATCGGGGTTTGCCTTGTAGTTTTAGCTTTTCATTCTCAATAATGGTTGTTTTCAGGGTTTATTAGTTCTAATACATGCACTTGTACACATGTTTCATCTTGGTTTGAGAATTTTTTTAAATCGGCTGCTCACAAAGTTAAACAATACCTTTAATTTCGTGTCTTAAAGAGGAAATGAAAGTTACTATCCGTAAAATCATCCTCAGATAATTAGTTTTCAATCATTGCCCATGAGCACAATTTGTGTTGAGCCCTTATCGTAGATGGGCATGTCAGATGAGGGGACTCTTATTTCAGACAGAAGCATATCTAGGGAAAGCATCGCCAGAGGAGGGGGTTCAAATGACGTCATTTGTTTTTATATCTGACAATGGGAGTTAGCGTTTAAATCACATCCTTTCAATATCTTTCCAAAAAAGCAGCTTCTTTATATGATTTTAGTTTGTATTACAGTGATTTTTTCCCCATTCTTTTTTTTAATAAACGTTAGCACACACCCTCGAAATTGAATCCGGGGCACGTTTTTCTTTGCCCCCACTGGATATGCAACTGATTGCTACACAGTAAAAAAAACATTATACAACGCTGTTTACTATATGAACCTTACAGTAATTGTTTAAACAGTTTAAACAAGTGTTTGAATCTTTAGCAACAGAGTTTAATTTTCAATATCTAATCTTCAATAAATTACACATGAAACGATTAAACAAATACTGTAAGGTACATATAGTAAACAGCGTTGTATAAAATCTTAAGCAGCGTTTTTACTGTGTAAATGTGTTATTGTTTGACAACTCACCATAAAAAAGGCATGTAAACGCCATTTATGCCATTCCTTGTGATTAGAGTTCATTCCTTTACGATTTCCGAGTTCCTATTCTCATTTATATGTCCTTTTTATCATTTCAGATAAAACAAAATTGATATATTATGCATCACATGAAAACAAAACGTCAATCTTATCTATGTTCACAATTATATTACGTTTACATTGTAATTACCATTATATTCTTATCTTGTTAGCAGGTTTATTTTTTGTTTATCATGAAATACCTTGAATATCTTATCGAGAGCCCGTTGCATGAAAGTTATTATTGTGGTAACTTTGCCTTCCATCGGTAACATTACCCAATAGCCAATCAAAATCAAGGTTTCCATGAAATATTCAGTTGGATGGCAAAGTTGCTACAATATGCAACGGGGTCCAGAAAGGAAATAATCCTGTAGAATTTCTTATAATATTGCTGATTAAGAAATAGAACATGCATAATGAATGCTTAATGAAATATGATTTCATCATTTTTTTATTATAATGATACCATCAAAAATATGTCTAAAATTCTTGCAAATAGATAAAACTGAAGATCCTGTTGTTATTTACGTTGAAGATATATCAACATAATAGGAGAAACTTAACAAAAGACAGTTATGAGGGGCAGACTTTGACATAACATAAAAGTATGTCACATACAAACGTGAGAGTGTATTTGTTTATTTCCTTTAATAAATAGAATATTTAAACCAAGCCCAATAAAATAGTAAATAGAACTACAGACTTTTTCATTTTATTTGTTTTATATTATGCCATTCAGTAATTGTACTGTCAAAATTGATTTTTAAATAACCAGTTACCTTTTTCGATACAGATGTCAATAATCATGCCAATTTGGGTTTATATTGCGTAATATAAACTCATCACTACAGAAGCAGGGGCTTGATTTGAATGGATTTTCATCTGTATTGACACAGACAAAAGAATCATGTTCTGTATTGACCCTTCATGACTATTTCTGCTCGTTTTGCAGCTTTTCAGTTCAGACCTCATCCAACACTTTTGAATCCTGCTCTTTTCGTGATAGCATGATCTTAACAAGCATGGTATCATTTCAAAGATAATTAACTGATCTTTTGAATGATGTAAAATATGCATTGTGTAATATTGGGAGTTGGGAGAAATGAATGGCCTAAGTCAGATTTCCAAACTATTTTGCTCGTTTTGCAGCTTTTCAATTTAGACCTCATCCAACACTTTTGAATCCTACTCTTTTCGTGATGGCATGATCATGACAAGCATGGTATCATTTTAAAGAAAATTAAATGATCTTTTGAGTGATGTAAAATATGCATTGTGTAAAATTGGGAGTTGGGATAAATTAATGGCCAAGTTCCAAGCTTTTTTGAGAGGTTTATAGGTATAACCAAGTTGTATATTTTATGCCAGTTGATACATTAGAAATTTGGAAATGTAATACAAAAACTTATTACCTCTACACAAAGACAATTTTGATAAAAACGATCTTAATACAGATCAATGAATCAACTTTTGTTTGTATTATTGTAATAATTGGGGTTGATTATTTATTAAAAGTACTCTGTAGGAAATACAGAATCACATCAGTTCATACTGATATTCTGAATCGATCAATCATCAACGAATAAATACAGTTTGATTTACATTTATTTGCTGTCAATTGAGATGTCATTTTAATGATAATAATGACAGTGAATATTTTAGAGCTCATTGTCTGGCAAAAAATAAATTATTATTGGCGCAGTCATGCTAGAGAAGAGGCTGAATATGATTGTGGGCATATAGCTAATATCAGGAAAGTGGGCAAATTAACATTATATTGATATAAATGGAATCCAGTGTAATTGTCAAAGTGAGGTCTATTGTCAGACATTACATATACATATTATAATAATACGATCTACAAGACATAAAAACATGTAATAATTTTTTGCAATGGTAAATAAGTACAAATGAATAACTATGTAGGATTAAAATTTGATTATTTCTTTTCAGTGACACCTGCTGGAAAGGACAGTGTCACACAATGTGTTAACATTGTGGACTACGTGAAAATATTTGTTAAAATGTTCAAATTTAACAGTGTGAAGGCGATTTCGCATAGTGTTTCACACTGTAAACACACTGTGGGAGACTGTGTTCATTCCAGGAGGGAAGTACTACATTGTCGTACACTGTAGCAACGCATTTAAATGATAAAATGTGAATGGTACGTAATATCCTTCAGGGAGAGATGAAAACAATCCGAAATCAGATTTTTGTTTCAAAAATTGTTAACCTTATTTTCATCTAAAAAAAACATTTGGCCATTTTTGCCCTTTGCCTGTTTCTAAATGTTATCGTTTGATATATTTCATGTCACTTATTATGTTTGTTTTCTTTTGTTTACTTTAAAGTACGAACTCTATAACAGAAGTGACCATGGGAGTACACATTGAATCCAATTAATGTATCCAATTGCCTCGTGCTTTAAGAAGGATTCATAAATACAAGTGTTCTTGTATGTCTTCATAAATGATTTCATTAAAATATAATAAATATATTTTACGTCATTCAGTATAAGAACTGTACTTTCTGTGAGTCTTGAAATATGTAATTACTTTTATTGTTATTCAACTAGTCTTGCATGTGGGCGGGATCAGATTTTTGGTCTCTCAGTATCTTATTAAAAAAAGCGTGTCTAAATCTCTGTGAAAAATAAACCTTCGCAATAATATGTGTCTTTGAATAACTAGAAACAGTGAAAAGAAAATAACTCTCTCAATCGCCTTGTCAACAGCTTTCTGAACAATGTCATTAACCAGTTGACTACTGAATTCTGAGATTCTCATAGGCATTGTACAGTGATCACCTGGTTCCAGTAGACGATGGCTTAATTTCATTCAGAATAATGGGATCACTGTCTGCTAGCTTTTGCGTCGGATTAGATCGCAGGTATATTAGCCATAATAGAGTTAAAGATGCGTAGCGGTATAAGAAGATTAAGATTGATTTGTTTAAAATGCAGGCATAAAAGCTTACCTGGTTAACTCCCAGGACAGGCACTTAATAAGAAAGGTCAGTTGTAAGGTGACAGAATCCAACACCGATATGGCTGCATGGGACTGGTCATAAAAATTTCCAGAGTACTTGCCAAGCAGATAGGTTAGGTCCAAGACAGGCCATACAAATCAGGATTTGTAGGTTCCAGTTGAAGGATGACATATAAGTACTCATTCAAAACGTGATGGAAAATGTTCACGAATGTGACACCATTGATGTAAGAATATGAAAAACAGTGTACGAAGCCAAACAGAAAGCACAGAACGTAGGTAGCAGATTGAGTTGCTTTGTTCTCAATTCCCAAATTTAAACAATATACGAATTTGGAAATAAAAAGGAGTAAAATTTGATGCGAATATCACATGGAACATGTTACTGTTAAGTTCTAAATCATCTCACGAATACTTATGTTCAAATCTGTGACTATGCTAACATCCTAGAATAAAAACGAACTGAATACCTGCATGTAACCGCCTATACTAACCGTAGTACTGGCTATCTTTTGAAATCGACTCGACATCCCCCCCCCCCCAAAAAAAAAAAAAAAAAAAAAAAAAAAAAAAAACTTGCAATAAAAAAAAAACATTGCTAATTAAAAGCTCAAGTAAAAATGAATTTTTTTTCTTCACATTTTCTAAAATAAGCAAAATGTGATGCGTTCGGTCCAATTTGCTCTACGGCAAGTCGAAACCAGCCGTTATCTACATTTTTGTTATAGCTACAAAATAGGTGGTTTGAATAAAACTGAATAAAACGGCTGTTTTCGAGACGCCGTACCGCCGCCATAGAGCAAGTGTTACTGGGGTATTCAAGTCGGATCTTGGACCAGATGTAGGCCTAATGTGTGCGGAAGCCTTTAGAGATCGCCGTAATATCCCTACTATTCTTTGAAGATCTTCTTGCTGAGGTCGTGTAGCTCGGCCCGCTTGAGGGCGCTCTCTAACCCTGCTCGCTGTTCTGCAGTGCGTGTCTTTGCCCGCCAATGTAGAAGCACATCACGGGTGCCTCTCTCAGTAACCCTCCCTTCAGAGCGGTTGACCTCCAGGCAACGTCTTCGGCCAAGAAGACTGATGTCAAGAGCTCCCATCAGTGTCTCAAGGACATCATCGTTGTCGATCTGATCAGCAACCTTGAACAGGAGGTCGTCTTCGATGTTCTCCACTTGCTTCCTAATATAAAAAAGATGAAGGGAACTAGATTGGCAAAGGTGACACGAGATTTGCTCCTGCGACAATTTCTCTGGGTTTTACTTCGTCTAAGATGTACTGTTAGACTGAAGAGTTAGGGCTCCAATAGGGTCATATGTTAGGTTTGGGGAGCAATGTCGCCGGAGCAAATGGCGGGAACCTCGGAACCATTTCCTAGAGCTGGAATAACGTCAAGTATTCTGGGCTTTTATAAAACGGACTGCCGAACTATTCCGCTTTATTTCGTTTGCGGATTAATAAAATCTCGACTGAATGAGCCTTTAGACGGAGGCACCTTCAGAATTTCGAGCCTTGGGGATATCGAGCCGTAACCCATAGTTAACCAGTAGTTTATATTTTTTATATAAGCATAATGGAAATACTGTTTGTCAGTGTAATTGATAAAGGATAAAGGATTTTAACCAGTAGTTTATAATTGCAGACTAGACATTTGATTCCCACATACACGTGTTGGTTAGGCCTACTATCCCCCTCTGTCCACAATCCTTATTATTTAGATCGTTCATGTCAAGGAAACACATACTTACTTATTTTTGCTTTTGCTATCTCTGTCATCATCGTCATCAATGGCAAGTCTTTTCGCAGCTAAAAACCATACGAAATAATAAATCGAAAAATATGTATTAATCCTGATGTTTTTCATCCCCTGCAGCTATTATGTAATAATATCCACATAGTTTTGACAATTATCACTCGTAAGGAGCCTGATAAAAATGCTCAACATTGGGTTTTTTTAAGGAACAAGGCTGAGATTAGACTATCATTAATATGAATAAAGACCTTAAAACTCAACATAGGCCTTATCACATTAATCATAAGAGCAGAGTAATTGGAATGATGTTTTATCCCCAGAACAATTTAAAAATTATTGCTTCATTTTTTTATTTGTATTTGCATCGAGTAAATTATTCCTTATCATCAACAAACTATCATGATGCAATAATGAAAGCAGCATTTTCAGAGAAAATATTAAAAGAACAATAATTACCACTTTCCTTCCAGAAATATTTAAGCATGCAAAGAACTAAAAGCATTACCTTGAAGAACAGTTCTGAACTGAAGAGACGCACTGTTCGCATTTGGTGTGGTTCCTTGGGCCAGGTTAATGGTTATTTTTAATTCATTCTCTGGTTTCTGGCTGTAGTCAAGTTCTACAAAGATCACGTTTCTCTCAAGATGAAGGATACTGTCATAGTTTAGCGTCTAAGTATCGAAAAACGATTCATAATAAATATCATACCCACATTTCTTATAAATATCAAAATCTCTACTTAATTAATTGGTAATAAATGAAACAAATTTAGGCACATGCTATGAAACCTACCTATCACATTTTTATGTATTAATTTTTTAGACAAACAATAGATTCTAGTTCACGCTGCGGTATAATCATGCTGAAAAAAGACGGTGTCGCACAATGTTTACAGAGTGTTCACATAGTAAATTACAAGCAGATGTGATTCAAACCGTTAAAATGCCTAAGTGTGACAATGTTTTCACACTGTGTATGGCAGTGTGAACACAATGTGGGTCACAGTAGCTGCTTTAGGATGAAGAGTCTTCGTTGTTCGATTTCGAATCCCGAGAAGAAGTTTGAGGTCAAGTCACCGGAGAACTATACAGGGTCCTTTCGGCATCGGTGTAAAACCTGCTTAAAGTCGTCATAACGTCGGCACTGTTTATTATTTGTTTGGCGTCCCATGTGCCTATATAGGAGGCGAAAAGCGAACTAAATCACTGTGACCTACAGGTTTCCCCTCCAAAATTAATAATTATAACTGATTGGGGGAGTGCAGCTAGACCACTACGCTGGCGTTTCCCCCAAATCTTATACGAATAGTGCAATTGGTTCTTAACGTGCCAAGGTGATGACTATCCTCTACACGGGGTGTAAATTAAAGGTATTGTTTAAATTTGTGAGCAGCCGATTGAACAAATTTTCAAACCAAGATGAAACATCAGGGACCTATCCACAGAGGATTAGTTTATTGTTACTGGGGGTGCTGAACATTGTCACAGCACCCCCAGTAACAATAGATAATCCTCCGTAGCCAGGTCCATGTGAAACATGTGTACAAGTGCATGTATTAGAACTAATAAACCCTGAAAACAACCATTATTGAGAATGAAAAGCTAAAACTACAAGGCAAACCCCGATTTTGTAAATAGGCGTCTTATAGACGCCTAAATAGTACACATAATTGTATGGGATGAAATTAAGATGGTGTTTTCGGTCACTTTATATTTCAATTTTTGAAGCACATAATAATTATTTTCGAACGCAATTTCTTCTGGGCTTCATTTTTGTAACATATCACAGACACAGGTGACAAGTGTGACCTTCTAGCTCAGATTTTTTTAAAGTCAAACCAATGTTAACCAATCACTTTAACGTCCTATTCGAGGGAGGGAGTGTTTTCCACTGTAACGTAAAGCCTTTATCTTTATAGAGCAGGGGAGTGACGTTTACACACAATGCACTGGCTTCTGTCATCCGCGCGGGGTGGACTCGAACCCACGATCTTTGGTTCAACAGGCATGGAGCATTGGTCTAAAAAAATAACTTCGGAATTACCTTCTTAAACTCTTGACGATTCTTGTCTTTGATGATTATCCTGAGATCGTCCCCGGTTGGTTTAAGAAGCATTTCGCACTCTTGTGTCAGGGGCTGCTTGAATCCAAACATCACCTCCTCCTTCTTGATACGCTAGCAACGTAAATAGATAACAGATTAGATAGTTTGAATAAAATAATTGTATACTTTTGTTATTTAAATGTGAAATAAAATTAAAATGGTCTCCAGACCGATCAATTAAAAAGGTAAAAATTTTAAATCAATTCCAATTAAATGCAATCAGAAGGTTTTGGTAACGGTTTATTTGTGGGTGTGGGTGTGACATATAGCATAAACAATATAACAATATTTGAATGCATGAAACGAATATAGTGTCTTGAGAAGATATATCCCGCATATAAAGACGAATGTTGTGAAACTCGAGAAATGAAATAATTTAATCTTGTTTCATTTTTAATATAACCAACATTGTGACATGATCAATGACAAATACTCTTCGTAGGCCCATGCACATGGATCCTCCAAAAGCAGTATACATCTGTTTCTATACAAAGAAAAAAGCTTGGCCTTTAAAACGTTCTAAGACTGATGAGAGATTGAAATATCCGCTGCGCAGCTGAAGGGTAGACTATTGTGAAAAGGTTTCATTAAAAGGTAGATTCTTACAAGTAATGGGAATCAGTCAAAATGACTAGTTAATAGGGTCAGCTAGGTACAACTGTTATTCTAATCAAATTTGACCATTTTCTAGCCGTATTTTACTAGCACAGAGTTATATCGGATTAGAATATTCGGCGTCAAAAAATTGACTAGAATTAATCAGTTGTACCAAGCTGACTACTAATCAAATCAATTTGACTGATTTGTTTTAACGAATTATAGGTTTGCCAGAGAGGCCTGAGTTACCAAACTACCGTCTTTAATACCTCACTATGCCCTTCTGTCAAATCATAGACGTAGCAGTGGACTGTTGGTCTCCTATTACGAGGCATCTCAAGAGGAACGAACGGAAGGCACCCGATTTTCTTTCCCTTGCAGATGTTTGATTTAATGCGAATCCAGAAATCGCCCAATTTCTTGACGTAGATGTGGATTTTATCTTCGAAAAACTCACAAAGAGGAGGAACGAGCTCTGTCCTGGTAATGTTTTGATCACCTGATAGAGACGAAGCCGAAGAATGTTAAAATAGTATATATATATATATATATATAATAAAAGAACACCCCCCTTTATTACCAATAAAGGGGGTGTCCACTGTGCCCCTCACCCCCTCCCCCCCCCCCCCGAAATTACGCCTGCCTCTACTTTGGCTATTTTATCCTAAATATTTTGTAACTATATTTTTATAATTATATTTAAAAAGATATTTCTTTATTATCGTGTTTTTTATTATTATTATATTGTTAAAGATATTTTTTTATCCCAGATTAATCATTTAGATATACCTACAGGTATGCTTTGAAAATATAACATTAAAAAAACGCTACTCCTTTCGTATTCAACTATCTGTTTTTCTCATTTGTTCCTTTAATATTTGTGATAAAAGGTACGGAGAATGACCCATGATCCCTTATCCTCTTCATCCCCGCGTGTACCAAATCTGTTTCATATGATTACCTTTTGAATGTGTTTATAGGCTGATCGGCCATTAATCTTATTGATGTTGCTAACCCCATTTACATGTATATTTTCCCTTCTGGAGAGAAGCCTCTCCCCCCCCCCCCCTCAACACTCTTGGCTGACATATTTATTGAGAACTAATACCTTCATCGTCGAACGAATCTGCCTGTCGGGAGTAAAGCAAAAGGCTACCCTCTCCAGACAGAACCTGTCCAGTCAGCTCGGCGCAGTGTGTGAGTATGAGCTGTACCGGTTCAGAAAAGGTCTGACCGGAAGGAAAACACCGGATAGCAGGACAGAGTGACATTTCATCCTTTGACGTAAATTCGTCTGGCAGTTCCTCTCCAAGAAGCTGCAGTATGATGTCTTCATTACCTACAATATATTTGACAATGACACGTATCTCTCGATATTGAGGGTAAAGAATATTCAAAGAGCCAGTTATCAAATTATAGCTTACCATAGGGCCAATATGGTAAGCAACAAAACGATTGCTCTTTTTTAATCAATTTTCCTTCACCTTTATATCTTAACAATTGTTCCAAGACATGTGTGTAAACTGCTTAGCCCAAATAGAATTGATTGATTATATTTGTAAGGCGTACGGGCATTTGTTTTTTAACTACATATGTAGATACTGATCAGGAATTGATTAAACAATAGTAATTTCATGAAAGCATATATTCAATAGTACTTGAATGTATCAAATAATGCAAGATATCATTGAAGGAAAATAATTTAGAAGTATACAGTACCTAGAAGAGCGCCTTGGGGTACGTTCAATGCGACCCCATTGCCTTTGATAGTGAGGAAACCTCCCTTCCTCCCAATAGTCTTCCGAGCACTTGGGGCTTCGGAAGAGGAAGACTTCCGGAGACTGAAATGCCGTTCCACTAAAGATTTCAAAGAGAAATACAAGAAAGTTCATTTCCTTATTTAGTCGCGAAAAATATTGTAACGACTGCGTCGTCTTTTCGGCATTCAACGTCACGCTTAAAGCACACCGTTGCATGTTCACATACTTACACGCACAGCCTATACACACGAACCCACAAACCCTTACACACACACACACATACATTTCTTTTTCTTAAATGTCTCGCTTTGAAACTAATACAAACCATAATGACCAATTCAATATCTCTCCGTCTGTTCCGTCTATTCTCTGTCTGCCCCCCCCCCCCCATACCCTGTCACATATTAGGTCCCATCGTGAACACGAGGAATATTAAAAATAACAGAATATAAAGAAGTTCACCATTATACGGTTTATTTTCATTTGGTCCAATGCCAACTCGTCTACTATGTATTGTTCTACCATCAGTTCGTCCAATATCCACATGGTCTAATTGCCATTTCGTTCACTCACCATTTCGTCTTATAGCCAGTTGGTCCAATATAGCCATTTAGTCCGTATACAATTTGGTGTATAATTAGACTTTAGAAGTGAATTAATTGGGCGAAATGAATGAAAAATAAAACGATTAGAACCAACTGGTTATGAGACGAAATGGTCATAGACGAACTGGTGATTAGACGAAGTGATGATTAGACCAAATGGTTTTTGGACAAAACGGTTGTTGACGAAATGTTGATGGATGGAATGGCATTAGACTAGATGAAGGTAGACCATGTGGTGAGTGCACGATTGGGCAGTGGACGAATTGGCAATTCATCCATTATACTACATGCGGATATAAAACATGAGGCATAAGTCTTTCTCGTGTGAAGACATAAATTTATGAGAAAGATAAGCTTTTATTACTCACCAACTCCATGCGCTATTATAGAAAAAATGGAAAAGAAGAAATATTATTTACGAGGATGATTACTAGTATTTTAAGCATAACCGGTAGGAAGAATATATTGCAAAAAATAATACCCCCCCCCCCCCTTCCCAAGCTAGAATATATTACAGCGTCCCAAACCGTGAAGCACATATCGATTTAATGTTTGATGGATTTATTTCATTTATCTATTCACGTCAGAGATGAGTATCCACTATGTAATACACAAAGGTGATAATACAATAATAGTAGTAGTATAATCAATGAAAATATTCTTTTTAATGTGTTATTCACTTAACAGAATGATAAACGAGTGCAGAAGACCGTCATCATGAGCGATAAAGCTTAATAATGATGGCGGCCTCGTAAAAGTTGATGTTGCCATTCACAATAAGAGCATGGACCCACTAGCAGGTCCATGATAAGAGCTAGTGAACGTTTTCGAAGTGAAACAATTCCGCCCTTTAGTCTAGTTGGATAATTTTCTTAACTAAAAATGTTTACGAAACACGTTTTTTTTCCAACAAAATCCTGACAGTGGGAGAGGGATGCCTCCCTCCTACCCCCCCCCCCCCCCCAATCTAGGTTGCTTCGATATCTCATCGCTTGCGCGATTCCAATTTCAAGATCCTGGATCTCCCACGGACGGCAAAAAATGCAATTTTTGCATGTTAAACAGCTAGGGTTAAACAATACGAAATTGATGCTATTATCAACGCAGATAATGTATGAATTTATTGGGTACTCACCGTCTTCATTGTTCCACAATGAGTGTTGTCATTGAAAGAAAAAGAATTTTTTTATCAATTAATATAATTTCATTAACGTGACGACGCATCACTAGTTTGCAAATTTGTATTTAAAAATATCAGTGCTTTGCCACTGTTATAATAAGAAGTATGAATGAAAAACAATTTCAAGTTTGCGTCCTGATGCAACACTCGCATCACCCTTTGAGTGCATTCTTGCATCATAAATATATATACAGTGCGTATAAAAAAAACGGGACAG
Organism: Lytechinus pictus; assembly: GCF_037042905.1. Lineage (NCBI taxonomy): Eukaryota > Metazoa > Echinodermata > Echinoidea > Temnopleuroida > Toxopneustidae > Lytechinus > Lytechinus pictus. The sequence continues at coordinate 22,026,759 of NC_087250.1, forward strand.
ATTTGAAAAGTCTATAAAATTTTTGTTTCAAATTATAATGTCTATATTTTGGTGTTAATAGGTGCTCTAAGGTCTTATCTTTCAAATGCTATTAAAAAAATTAGTTTCGTTCATGCTTGAGCGAACACGGAATGTTTTTGTCTGGGATTAAAAAAGGAGGCTTGCGCCAAAATGGCCTAAAATTATAAATATGATGATCGGACTTCTTGCTAATTAGCAGACTTCCTCTTAACCTTTTCATTATCTTTGCCATAATTTTTTAATCATGCGGTCAAAATTCATTTTCAGATCTATTTATTTGCTTGAATTGTTCTGTTGTTGTTTCTTTTTAATATGCTCTCTGTTAGCTTTGAATATTCCTTCTTCAAGCTAAAACAATTTTGTTTCAACCGAAGTGGGAGAGCGTGGATTTTTTTCAAATCCTTTCATTGTGTGCTACAAAGGTTATGGTGCCTTTTGAATAGTGCCACACAGATTGGCGGGTGCTTGGGATGCCCCCCCCCCCCCTCAATTAGAAAAATTCATGACCAAGAAAAAAAGTGGACAGGAAATAAAAGGAAAGATAGAAAGTAAAATATGATATTATTTTCTGAATATTATGTCAAAATTTATCACAAAATTTGATATTGTAATAAAAAAGTGGGAATATTTGCGTGCTCACTTCGCTTGCTCACAACTTTTTAATACATTTTACCCGATCTGCCATATCTAGCTCCTTCAAAATTGACTCAATAAACCATTGTCATTGAAAAACATGAATCCCTTCCTGTGTTTCCTGTCAAGCAATTAAACTTGGTCAATGAATCAATGACCCCGTGAAAAATAGATTCATGTCTTTTAAAGGTACATAACATAATTTTGTTTCACATAATAAAAGGATTTCAATCAAGTAATAATGCAAATCTTCTTGCTTGGGTTGACAAAAAATCTTCTTTTCTGAGTTACTTTTGAAGGAAAATTAAAAGGAAAGAGAAGTTTAAATGAAAAAACAAAATAATTCAAGGAACTAAATAAATTTGTAAATAAAAATTGACAGCATAATTCGAAAATTGTGGCACAAGGTCAAAAGGAAGTGTCCTGATTAGCAATAAGTCTGATCATCATATTACTCATATTCTGCAATTCTGGCGCAAGCCTCTTTTTGAACCCCCAACAAAAACGTCACGTGTTCGCTCAAGCATGAACAAAATTTATTTTTTTTAGTTGCATTTCAAAGATAAGACCTTAGAGCACCTATTTACACCAGAATATAGACATCATAATTTGAAACAAAAATTTTATAGACTTTTCAAATCTGTCCCGTTTTTTTTTACGCATTGTAGTGCAAAAAACGTTTTGTTTTATTGTTGTTGTTCGAACCCATAGGAATGACTGTTTTCGACTTATAAGAGTGCGTGCAATTTTGCTTCAAAATGGTGCAAATTTGCACCTATCATAATGTAGGGCTACTTTGCACCGCAATATGGTGCAAAGTGTAGCATACTGCCGCCAATGTATAATGTTCAGGAACCTAATTCATCGAGTCCAATTTTGCTTAGATAAATCAAAATGAATAAAAACAAAAAATGAAATAAATCACTTAATAAATAAAAAATAAAAAATGCCAATCTGTAATTATCCTATCAAGAATACTTAAACATTTTGGTTTTTTTTTATTGTATTGGCAAACATAATATAAGTGGATTGTTATCAGATTGAACCAAACCCCATCACAAAAAAATAAAGCAAAACAAAACAAATTACAACAATGTTATGCCATTTCAACTTTTCAAAAAGATGCAACAGTTTATGCAATGATGCTAATAAGCCAAGCTGTGGAATTGCATAATTATACAGAAACTTCGGATACTTAATTTTGTAAAAGTAGACTATATCTTTTTTATGTCGCATATAATGAGATCTATGACAAAAACAATGAAAAAAAATTGATATTTCGAACAGTTCTCGAATGGATTATAATAAAAATATACTTACTTCCTTATCATAGCGACACCACCAAAACATGAGAAGAGATTGAAAAAATGAAAATTAATGTACATTGAAAAAACAACAACTATGCAATCAATTGGCTAAGACTAAACTAAAAATATTAACAAGGATTAAAAAGCAGACTTTTTTTCTGCGCATATTTTTTTTTTATATAGTTTTACTATGGTTACATATTTTGCTTTGAAAAAGTAATATCGGGTTAAAAGTAATCTCGAAGCCACTTTCCAATACACCCTGTATGCCATGTACGTTTTGGTAAATGTGATGGTCATGATGATAAGGTAATTAAACAAAAAATTCAGTTTTATCGCAGAACTGTCATAAACTTCATAATTATAGGTGTAGACCATTTTCGCTAAATGAAACAAACTCATTTTCTTACCAACCCCTGCACCTTCTAATAAAAAATTATTTTATTGTAGTATCCCATAAGGAAGCATATGTTACAAATCAAGTAATTATTTTTCTAAATGATAGGGAAATTAAGAAAAATCCAGAGTAAAAATGTCAAAAGTTTAATCGCAGAGCTGTCAAAAGCTATATAGCTGTAGACCATTTTCGCTAAATGAAACAAACTCATTTTCTTACCAATCCCTAGACCTTTTAATTAAAATTTATTTTATTATTTCCTATAATGAAGCATACATGATAAAGGTCAAGTAATTTCTTTGATAAATACACTTCTCTGTAACATTGAGTAAGGTCAGAAAGATGGCCATAGAAAAACAATAACTCACCCACTAAGTGATGCAGGGGAAAAGGGAAAGAGGTAAAATGGGATAAAAGAAACATTAATTGGGGCTCAAATAATAATTTTGAAAGAAGCAAAACAGATTAAAACGAATTTTGAAGATAAAAAACGCTTATATCTAAGACTCGTCAAAACACACACAGACATCAACAAAATATGCCAGGAAAAGTAAATAGAAATGAACATCTTTTTGTGCTTCTTTTTTTTCTTTCTTTTTTTTTTTCTTTTTTTTTTCATCTTTTTTGTGTCTAATAATTTCAGCAAGTTCAGTAGGAGTTATGAATAAAATAATACAGTAAACGAAACAATTGATGAATAGACAATCAAACCAGTATGATAAATAAATAATTTGATATTTGACTAAATCAATTGAAGAATAACACTTACTGATCTTGCCGTGATCGTAACTATTAACACTGTAATGAAAAAAAAAATCAAAATCACTGTAAAGAAAAGGGAGACACTGGCTACGATGATTAAACTTTATGAAAACTGTGTAGCAAATATCGTCTAGGGCCTACCTATATTGCATATGCATGGCACAACAAAGATAGAAGCGGTTTAAATATGTAAAGAAAGAAATGCTTTTTAATTTGACATCTAGTCACATTTGACAGAATGATTTTCACGTACTATTTCACGTAGTGAAATATGAAATTACAAGAAAGCTTTAACAATATGTTTGTGATCATGAGGACAATGGCGGTGTGTTTTCAAACAACACTATGTCCAATGCGCTGCTGCTGCTATTGCTGCTGCTACTTCTACTTCTACTACTCAACTACTACTACTACTACTACTACTACTTCTAATACTAATAACAATAATAATAATAATTATAATAATAATAATGATAATAATAGTAAAAGTAGTAATAATGTTGATGATGATAATAGTAATAATAATGATGATAATAATGATAATGATAATAGTAATAATAATTATAATAATGATAATAACAATGACTACTACTATAGTAGTACTAATAATAATAATAATAGTTAGGATAATGTCCATGCACGAAGACCAAGATATTACTGCTGCATGATGCGCTACTGCTGCAGCTGCTGCTGCTGTTGCTACAACTACTGTATAATACTTTTATATTTTGCAGTGTCGTATAAATGATAAGATGTTTATCCTATACCTTTTATTTGTAATTAATTATTGGAATAAACCATTCTACCATAAAAAATGTAATGGAATAACTTACATGATGTCCTTTCATGCGCATGCCTTTTCCCTTCAGCCAAAGTTAATATTGGCCGATAATTTAATACTAGGTGGAACAAGGCGTTCACTGTAAATTAGCAGCCTTTGTCCTTTTATTTGCTATCAGTTATTATTGTTAATAATGGTTAATCTTCCATTAGCAGAATAATTCATTGCAGGTTAATACCTTGGTCACATTTGCTCTACGGCGGCCGTACGGCGAGTCGAAAACAGCCGTTTTATTAATTTTAAGTCAAACCACCTATATATAGTTGGACAAAAAAATGTTAAAACGGCTGTTCTCGACTCGCCGTACGGGCGCCGTAGAACAAATGTGACCAAGGTATAAGCAATAGGCTCCGATCTGTTATCTCAATAAATTGCATATCGCAATCAGTTAAGTTGAACTTTGTCTTATTGAGAGTCGTACAAGTGAGGCAAATGCTTTTTCGGGGTTGGAGTGATGGTTGAGGTTTGGTAAACTCAGCAGTATATTCACTCAGTCTACAATTAGTTGATTTTCTGCAGTGGCGTAGACAGGTTCGTACACCTGGGGGGGATGACTGGGCTGCCAACGCTAGTGAGGGCGCGAAGCGCCCGTGCGAGGGAGTGAAGCGACCGAGCGGGGGGAGGGTGTGGGAGGGGGGGTGTCCCCCCTCCCACGGTAGGGAGCTTTTGCAATTTTGAACTTGAAATCGTGCAATCTGATGCATACTTAATGAGGTAAAATAACACACACAAGCGCGCACACACCCGCACACATACTCACCCCCCCCCACACACACACACACACGGGTGCGCGCACCACACACATACTACGCCTTGAATGGACAGACATACATCGACAAGATCTACACACCGTGGCATACGAATACAGAATGGACTGACACATAGTATTGCATATTGAACCACACTACGTATTTATCTATCTCTGTGAATTTTGCTGTTACACCTCTTCAGAAAAAAAACCAATGTCAATTGTGTACACGCAGGTATAGTCTTTGTTGTCTTGATATGGGTATGTGGTTATGAATGAAAACAACCTCTGTGGCCATTTGTGAATAGAACACATAAACAACAAACAAATAACAATATGTCTTCATGGAAGAGGTCTACAACAAATTGAGATGGTCTGGAATATGGAAGCAACGAACCTCGCCAACTACCTATCCAATCCACCTGATATACTGACGAGTATATCCCTCGATTATGATAAATGTCAAGCAATATACTCCATTAACAAGCAAGCATCTATCTTATTGGCACAACATCGACTGACACTACCCTACGGTGAAAAAGAGAAGGCAAGACTTAAATGCTCCTTTCACAAGAAACTTCAAGAGCAACTTAAATCCAAGCGACTTCATGGCCACCATGAGAAACAGACGCATCGGGAGTTCGTAGACCAGAAAGACACACATCAATGGCTTAAGTCGGCGGGACTAAGAGGTGAAACTGAAGGGTTCGTCTATGCTATTCAGGACCAGGTGGTGAGGACCCGTGCCTACGAAAAATCTATCCTCAGAAGAGACACAGACGACACTTGCAGGATGTGTGGAAAAGAGACCGAAACAATCATGCATTTGGTATCAGCATGTTCGACTCTTGCTGGAACTGAGTACATCACAAGACATGACAATATTGCCAAAGTTATCCATTGGCAACTACTGAAGGATCGCGGTAAAATGACTTGTGATCACGCTTGGGAACATCAGCCACAAACGATCACCACGATCAATAACAGCACCATATATTGGAACTGTGGCATACTAACGGATAGAACCATCAACTGCAACAAGCCGGACATCATCGTCAGAGACGACAACGTAGTAAATATCATTGAGGTCTCTGTTCCCCATGATATCAACATTGCTGTAAAGGAAAGAGACAAACGGCTCAAGTATCAAGACCTAAGGATTGAGATCGAGAGGATGTGGAACGTGAAAGCAGAGGTCACACCAGTCATCATTGGTCACTCAGGAATGGTGAAGAAGGGAATGGAAGCCTGCATAACCAAGATCTCTCCTCACCTTCGGATGTACGACATTCAGAAGGCAGCTATCTTGGGTACAACCAGATTGATAAGTAAGACTCTCGGACATTAGTAGTGTAAAGTTCCTAGTTGCACTTGAAATTACTTGGTGCTTTTTGTTAGAGCAAAGTTATTCAAGAAAAAAATACGGACTTGATCCTGTTTAGAGGAATAATAATAATAATAATAATAATAATACAAATAAAAAATAATACTAATACAAATAATAATGCTAATACTAATAGGTTCCTTTTATCTCGCATTTCAAGACAGGGTAAATTCACACTGCGCTTTACATGAAACAATCTTCTTTAAACATTTCAAACTTATGTCTTCATGCATCAATCAACATACTTTAAATGAATACAAAACAAAGTGCATCTTAAATAAAACAAAAATAAATAAATAGTTAACAATGCAGAAAAGATGTAGCTGCTGCAAGCTTAAAAACAAACTAATGTATACCAGTCAGTCCTGATATCAGTATTAGTGTAACAATAGTCATATAGTGGGAGCATGAAGTTGAACAATTCATGATTATACATAATTATATATGTTTGTTTGAATAATACTTGTTATAAAGATAGTAGTATGGTACTCTCTGTCACGAATTATTATGTATACTGTTGTATCACATTCATTTTCTATTCTGTTTTAGATTGCGCTGATGCATTTTGCACACAATGTATAATGCCTATAACACGAGTGGGCCAGACCACACATGTATTTCAATAAAAACCGACTTGAGAAAATAACGTGTATATAAATATATAAATAAATAAATAAATGCATATAATGTATATATATATGTATAAATATCATATACCTGTAATATAATCTGATATAAACTAATAAATAAATAAATAAATATAATACATATCATATATGAGAAGGTATTGCTAGTACTCGGTTCGTGCCTGAAAAGTAGTCTCGATGAAAAGAAAAAAGTTGTTGCTTCATTCCCATACCAAAAACAGCTTGATTAACAGTTGCTAATCAGATAATAGAGACATGCGGTAAGTTGGTAAACTTACTTAAGGAGCATTCATGGCTCAACAAACAAACATATCGGTCTCTTAGTCAGTTTTACTTTTGTAGTCTTGCAAATTTGTGTCTTAGAAACCAAATATCTTGCGCCTCTTTTCGTTCCTGCCCAGTAAATACTTGTAAGATTTTCTTTTTTTTACCGTCTGAATTGGCTTTCACCGTGTGAATGCGGCTAATAACAATAAACACAATTACAATAATGATGAGGATTATTATTATCATCATCATAATTATTATTATTATTAATATTATAATTGTTATCATTATTATTATTACTAATAGTAATAATAATAATGATAACAATTATAATATTAATAATAATAATAATTATGATGATGATAATAATAATCCTCATCATTATTGTAATTGTAATTTACTATTATTATCATCATTATGACTTATTAAGTAACCAAATATCATTCCAAAAAACCTGGGGGGGATGATTGTACATGCCATCCCCCCCACCTTGTGAGGTGGGGGGGGGATGCATCCCCCTCATCCCCCCCGTTGTCTACGCCCCTGATTTTCTGTCATCTTGGATTAAAACAAACAAATAAACAACATTATAATAATAAGCCTACACTGAGACAAAAATTTTCCATCAGGAAAATATTTAAAATAAATAAATAAACGTACCGGTACAAAAATAATAAAAACAAAACTAAAATTACTTAGAAAAAATAAAATCATTAAGATATACCGAGAAAAATAAATGAAAGTCAGGGAATGAATGTATGAAAATGCAATAAACGAATCACGCAAAACAACAGCTGCATGAAATAATCGCACAATTACTGTTGGTTTAATTTGGCTTGGCATAACATAGTTAGTTTCGTTTATGGAATGCCGTGTATGGATGGTCGTTTTGAGAGCCGAGCCCGAGCCCGAGAAAGCAAAAGGAGGTGACGGAAAATTGCTTGGTTTTCTGGCCCAGGTATTTTCAAATTTGAGAATTTAGGGTCAGTTTAGATGAATGTAAGTTCAAATTTTATAACTTGTAAAATAAAACCGGCTTAGATCCTGGATTGTATGAGTGTGATTGCCATCAACAAGCGAGTGATGATCGGCACGTAAAGCCAGTGTCCATGGGGAAGTTCCGGGAAGTATTCTGCCGCGCTGGTGGTATCAGAGCTCAAGGGAGTCAAGATAAAGTTTTCTTTTTTTCTTTCCTTTTTTATGGGGGGGGGGGGGGTATCATCACCAGCTCGTTCATTACAATCTTTGAGACATGCAACCGTTCATCAAAGTAATGCCAAATAATATCTAGGCCCTATCAAAAATAAAATGATTGCAGAACGTTAATTTAATTAATAGGATTTAGGGTGTCTGAAGCCACACTCACTGAAAAGTGTCAGCATAAAACAGGCTGCTTTAGGGGAAAATATGGCACATTTTTTCGGGAAGTTCAGGCTCTGGCTGCTAGAAAAATGTGATCTGAATTGATTATTAACTTGTGTTTGGCATGTATGGAAAGAGAAAATTCAGGGGCTTCTTTTGACAGTAAGGACAAGTTTATATTATAATATGATCATTTTATAAGGATTTAGTCTTAGAGATAAATTGCAAACCCTTATTTGTGTGTGTGTTGAGATTGCCATTTCCCCATGCGTTTTCTATGGGAAAATGAAATTTCTGTTTTGCACAATTTTTTTCACTTTGTCGCAATTTTTCATTGTGATCTGGTTTCCAAATCTTTATAAAAATCATACCATCAGAAAGAGCATAAAAAATCCTATTGGACTCTTTATGGACAAGTTTTTGGCATTAATGATAAATTTATAACAGCTCTCGGAAGCTTAAAATTTGGAATTATGTGTGTCCATTTCTTAAATACACTATGGCAGAGAAATGCTGAAAATTTACCTAATTTCATTCTTCTTTTTTGCAGCCAATAATTGGATTTTTTTCAAAAATGTTACATTTCTGTCAGTTTGAAGGTCACTTCTCTTCAAATTCACAAAGAAAATGTGATATTTTCTTGAAATACGAAAAATTATTTTTTTCTCCAGACACCTACCGGTTAATTTCATTATTAGCCTGGTCCTGGGGAGCGTTTCATGAAAGGACTTGTTGGACGTTTTATCCGACAAGTCCCATTTTATCCGACAGTTGCCATAGTAACAGTGCTCCTTAGCCAATCAACATCAAGGGAAGTTGTCAGATCTGACAACTTGTCGGACAAAAATGTTGATGAAACACTCCCCAGGATTCCTCGAACTAACTAACTTCGTTAAATGTTAATGTTATTAATATTATGATGACTTTGACTGTGACTTTTGTTTGTCTGCTCTTTGCCCTAGTCACTTTAAGTTAGATCTTTCCAAACCATACTTTACTAAATCTGGAAAAGCCCTTTGTAAGTTAAGAACTACTTAGTAATATTAGTATAGTGAGTGATTGTATTACCGACCGGCCTTGTATTACAGAACGCATGCATCATACGCATCAGAAAATAAATTCATACGCTCAAAATTTTGCAACATCCTCCCAAAGAGAACTTGAATAGAAATTGATGAAAAATGGTCAAAAACACATTTTCAAAGTCTTAATATTCTAACAATAATAAAATATGGTCAAAATAGCTCATAAGTGTTTTTGTTGTTTTCTCAACTTTTCCCATAGAAAACACACGTTCGGTAATACAATACCTTTTTCAAGTGACCAAAATATTTCATTTGCGAAGAGGGGTCCGATTAGAAGCTAATGTCGTAAAAAGGAAAAACGATTTTGGCAAAATTTTCCCATATTTATATTTTGTAGGTAATTGTGTATTTATGTTAAAAGTTTGGTGAATTTTATGAGAATAATGTGTTTGATATGATTGAATTCATGAAAAGTGTTTGGTAATACGATCCACTACCATACTTTATGAAATGACTACTGGTCTAAATAATTATTAATTTGTAGCCATTTATGTTTTGTTTGTGATTCATTAGAATTTTGTAAAGACGAATGGATAATTCAGCAGTGGAACACAGATCTGATTCTACTACTCACCATGGAGAGGAAGGTCAAAGGTCATCGGTCAATGAGAGATGGGTCATATCTGAAATTGAAACCCCTTTGAGGTGAGGGTTTGAACAGGGCCTCATCATACAAAGAGTTACGATTGATCGGATCAACCACAACTATGGATGCCCAGCAACATCAACATCTAAAATGCATTTTTTTTTAACATTCTCTAGATCTATGGTGTATATTGATCTCTTGAAGATTTCAGTGTGATTCTCTTTGTTTGCTATTAAAGTAGATTATGCAAAGATCTTTAAGAAAAAGTGATGCTGGATGGATTTCCATACAATTGAGATTGATTGGATCAATCATAACTCTTTGTAAGACTAGCCTTGAGGACTCCATGATGATATTTTTTAATATTTTGACATATACTTCTTCATCATGGAGCCTTGAACTGCCTGCCATATATGTATAAGAGACACTTGTAAACAAAGATGAATTTCCCTAGGAAATCCATCTTTTAAGATAAAAATCACGTAAATGTTTTTGATTTTATTTATTTTTACACCTTCATATGCCTAATGCGTATGAAGGTTTCCAAAATTGGTTTTCAAAGTGGGAGGGGGGCAGGCTGACCATGCAAAAAATCACAATCATATGGTAATTTTTACGTTTTTGTACACGGTTTTGGAGAAAAAAAAGGGGGGGCTGAAGCCCCCCCACCCCGCTTCCGCAGGGTGTAAAAATAAATAAAATAAAAAAAATGTACGTGATTTTTATCTTAACAGATGGATTTCCTAGGGAAATCCATCCTTGTTTACAAATGTCTCTTATACATATATGACATGCAGTTCAAGGCTCCATGATAAAGAAGTATATGACAAAATATTAAAAAATATCATCATGGAGTCCTCAAGGCTATGTAAGACAGGGCCCAGATGTGGGTCCGGGGGGTGTAATGTGCAGACGCACCCCGTAAAATTTGGAAAAGTTATGGTGCAGCATGTAGAACGCCTTCATTGCGCACCCCGTGATATGAATGATGACCTTTTTTTTCTGCTTGTCAAAATTTTCGGACAGATTCCCACCCAGTCTGACACTGGATCTGCGCTTATTGAACATGATTACCTGGATACACATTTTTTTATTTTGTATCAATTTTTTTTCAAATTCCAAAGGAGGTGGGCAACAATGGAGTGCTTCATGAAACAAGTGCTAGAAGTAGTAGTCAGGCTTTTGGCCGACTAAATTGCTTTTGGCCAATCAAATGAAAGGGTTTGGCTAGCTTACAACAATTTTCACTGACTATCCGTTTCCTGAAATGCTCCCTATCAAATTGTTACATTTAGCATCAGTAGTGGGCAGGCAAAGTTCTGTGTATTCAATGAATCTAAAATGCAAATGTACGGAACTAGCCATATATTTCCTCCTCGTAATGATTTACAGTTCTAAGATTTAAACTAATAACAGGTTTCAAACTCAAAGTAAAATGGGCAAATCCAGGATTGATCATTGGGGGGCAGGAATGCTGAACAAGAATTTTGTGTCAAACGCCTCTACCATAGAAGCTATTGACAAAAAATGCCCCCCCATCAGCTCATGCAAATGAATATGATTGAATCAGTGAATCACGTTTATGCAGGATATGCTAGTACGACTGCTATTACCCCAAGTTCTTTAGGATACGCATGATGTATCTCTTACTAATTTATTCCTTCTTTTCTTGTGAAATTGTCTTTTTATGCCCCTATCCGTTACCCTCTCTTCTCTAATTATTGTTGACCTTCAATTCTTGGAATTATATTTTTCAGAAGTACAGTGCATCAGACTTGCCCAACCGAAACCGCACAATATGCCAATGTGCTTGCTAAAGAACCCTGCCACTCCCAGCTTCAAGACCAAAAGAGGGCCCTGGACACACCAAGGATGAGCAAAAGTGAAGTGTTACATCATCAGCGTGAGAATCACTTTATTGACAATGATCAAGATTTAGGTCTTCATGACAGCTCACAAGAGCACGAGGAAAATCAGGACAGTTACATGCTTGCCAGTGAACAATCTGGTCGTCCAGATAGCAACATGGAAGAGAGTGAAGATGGGTGCAAGAACCAAACAAGGCAAGGAATGATTCCTTTGCGGCCTCTCCACAAGACATTGAAAACAAAGGGAGATAACCAACATGTCAGAAAGAACAAGGGCACATTCCAGCAGAATGATTGGTCAAATCAAGGGGAAATGCCCAGAAGTCTTCCATTTGGGACAGTCGAATCAGCAGATCACAGACTTCATGTATGTGCAAATGAAGATAAAGATCCTGTTGGGGATCTAGGTCTCCAATTACATAGGGACATCGTTGGTAATCGTTTGGAGAAGACCCCCAAAGCATTGCATCTCCAGGGGCGAGGTTTAAGTAAAGCAGATGGGACGATCCTGCAATCTGGCCTTACGTCCAAGAATTCAAGAATGCCAAGTCTTGATAAAATTGTGAACAAATTGCGAACTGTGAAGGAATCCGAGGAAGCTTCAAGTGTTGCAGCGGATGCTGAACCTGACAAAGACTCCTTTCTTCATGGTAGGTGATTATTTTTGTGTGTATTTATATATAGTCAGAGCTGATCTCGAGGCCACATCTGTGACCAGCCACCCCACAACCAACAATAAGTCAGCAAAAATGAATTTTGAGATTTTCATTGAGCTTGAAAAACTCATTCTAAGCTTTAAAATCATACAACCTGTCAAAATTGATCAACGATACCCCTCACAAGTACTTGCTTGAATGCAATATAAATTCAGCGACGGCTTTTAAAAAATAGGAGAAAACAATTTTTTTGAAGTTTGGGGTTCACTCAAGCATGAGATGTGCACACTGTGCAATCTCAAAGAAATTTCCCAGCAGTCTGCAAAAATTGGTGTTAAAGAAACTCTTAGATCTTGTCTTTTATTCAACTTTACAACTTCAAATATTGACGGTAAGATGAAGAATTACCTGTTCATATCAGCTTGTTTTTTAACACTTGCTTTTCTAAAGACCAAATTACTATTTTGGGTATTTACCTTCCCTGGCGACTTATTGTTTGATTTGGTTGGTCACATTTTGCCAGCCTTGGCCTGAGTCGCTTGTACAAAGTCTGTAGGAGATTCTCCAGCAGCTTCATGACACAGAACTACTGGCCTTGACAAAATCCCTGGTGGGTGTTTCATAAAGCTGTTCGTTAAGTTAAGAGCGACTTTAAGAACGACTGGTGATCCTTTCTTGTGGTAAATGGTATATTCATTGGCGATGGTTTGGCACGTAAGAAAGGTTCACCAGTCATTCTTAAAGTCGATCTTATCTTATGAACAGCTTTATGAAACGGCCCCCTGGTGTGTTAAGTAAGTTGGATTTCACTGCGGCTTTCCCTTCTCTCATATGTTTGTCAATGAAGAGCTTGGGAGCGAATTAAAAAAATTGAAAGTGGCTTAGAGTCTTGTTTGGGTACCTTCCTGAAAAGTAAAATCAGCAGATATTTTACTTTTACTTTTTCCACCAAAGAAGCTGACTTGGGTCCTACTTTTCACTCTGGAGGGGCAGGGTATTCTTAGTTTTCAAAATATAGTTTTTTTTTCTCAAAAATCAAAGGCAATTTAACTTTGATCCTATCAGAGGCCTGCATGATCAGAGAAAGGTGGATAATCTCTTTGGTTATATTTGATTTGAAAGTTGGATGCAGCAAACCTCTATGGTCCATTTTATTATGTTATGTAATTGATTGAAGGAATGTGCAACTGGAGAAGGTTTTTAGGGCTTGAAATTGAAAAAAAAGCTCCAGATAATCCCCATTCATTGCAGTGTTAAATGTTTATTCATTGTAGCAGATTTCTAGCGGTAGGTTGTTGAAAGCAGCCCATGAAAAAAAAAACCGTGGCCAGCTCAAAATTACACATATTCATAATTGACATCAGTCCAAATTTAGTGTTGATTCAATTGCCTCATTTTGAAACTCTTTGAACGACGTAGCCCCCCGGTTTTTTCCTGCTTGTATTAAGTATATTTACTTTTATATGCTCAAAGTACCGGTATATGAAGATTAAAATAGTTTTGTATGTAAGTTGTCTACATACACTCCGGTGTTGATTTAACTCCAGCTCGGAATCTATATGTGTCCACACCAGAGAAGTGTTGAAACAACACCAGTTTGGAATCAAACCGATGCTGTTTTGATACTAATTGGTGTTGTATAAACACCTGTCTGGTGTTAGACCAAAACGAAACTGGTGTTGTTTAACACTTCTCTAGTGTGGACACCAGAGTTTTTGCATTGTACTGTCAAAACCTATTTGACAGCTTGTGGTCAGGAGAGCCAAATTTAATGTCGAATTTGCAAATAATTTTTGTTGACTGTTATTTTCTTGACATTTATTAGTTTTAAAACCTACTCCATGCACGCTTGTTATATCTGTTGGGCCATTTTTTTCAGTGGTCAACAATCTGTTTCCATTCCCTAAAATATTAAAAAATCAGAGTTATTTTTTACAAGAATCAGGATATGTTATAATAGAAGATATATTATTGAGATGCTGTTTACTTTTTTTTCAGGTGTTACTAGGAACATTCCTGAGAAGACCAATACCAGTAGGAAGGAACAGAAGAGAGTGGGTTCAGGTGTCTTCCAGAGCAAAGATAGAGACAAACTTTCAAAGAAAAGGAAAATTAGCAGAGGACAAATGCTTCAGCCAACAAAGACTGGTAAATCTGTTGAAAATGACCTTGCAGAAAAGAAATGTTTAGTAGTGGAGAGTCTAGTAGTTGGTGAAGCGTTTGTAGGTTCTGCTTCTGGTGGCATTATCCTTGAGAAACCACCCGGACAGCAATGTGCTGTGTGCAAAGAATATGTTCCTCAAGCAAACCTAAACAGCCATCGCTGTAAGGTGGGTATCTCAAAGACCAAAACTTCTGTCGGAGATATAAAGTCGTCAGGTAGATCTCAAAAGCAGAATTCTTACCTATGCAAGAATTGTCAGAGACCAGTCAATGAAGGGGATAATAAAGTTGGTAAGCAGAAACCTCTATGTGGGGAATGTGATGGAAGAGAAGACCAGACAAAGTGTGTTGATGTCTCTGAAGATGTTCTCAGGGGAATTCACAAATGCACTCAATGTGAGGAATCCTTCAACAGCCGCTCCAGTCTTAGCTTGCACCTACTCACCCACGTACAAGTCAAGCTCATCAGATGTGACGTTTGTGACAAGATCTGCAGAACCGAGGGCATGTTGGCAACGCATAAACGGATCCATGCTGGGCAGCATCCTTACCAGTGTCACATCTGTGATAAGACCTTCGGGAAAAGCAATACCCTTACTTGCCACCTCAGGACGCACAGCGGGGAAAAACCATACCGATGCGATCTCTGCGACAAATCCTTCACTCAGAACAGCGCCCTCACTGTTCATAAACGTATTCACTCCGGTGAGCAGCCATATTGTTGCAGCATCTGCGGTAAGAACTTCCGGGACAGCAGCAACCTTCGGAGGCACGTTCGAATCCACAGCGGGGACCAACCGTTCGAATGCAGCGTGTGCGAGAAACGATTTAGCACTAAGGATCATTTGAGCACACACTTTCGGATCCACACCGGGGATAAGCCATACCAGTGTTACGTGTGTGACAAGGCGTTCACACAGAGTAGCACGCTTGTGGGCCATATGAAGACACATGCTGAAAACACCCCATACAAGTGCAATGTTTGCCAAGAAGGCTTTAGGGACAAGAGAAAGTATTCATCCCATATGAATCTGCATGCTGAGGAAACCAATACATAACCTATGCATCTTCAACTTTAAGAACATTCATCTGGGGCCTGTTGCAGAAAGAGTTGCGTTAAACGCAAGTCCCGAATGCGGGTGCTTCATTGGCTGAAAATCAAGTTGCGCAAGATTTTTGAGTTGCATTTGATCGCAACTCTTTTAGCAACGGGCCCCTGGTCCCCATCTTACTAAGAGTAACGATTTATCCAATTAATCCATCCAATGGAAATCCATTAATGTCATCATTTGTTTACAGGAAGTTTTTACAATGTCCTCTGTAAACAAAGAGAAGCACACTGAATTTTCAAGAGACCAATACATCATATCTAGAAAATATTTTGAGCAAATTTTCATTTTAGATGTTAAGGTTGCTGGTAATCCATAGTTGTGGTTGATGGAATCAATCGCAACTCTTTGTAAGAAGGGCCCTGTAGACCCAATATTGAGCCTGAGTTTTCTCTGGCTAACGTAAGGGCTAGACTGTTTAAGCAATTGTAAAATGTGTGTTATGTGAAGAGTTCCATTCCAAATAGTACTACATGTACAAGCAGAATCAATTCTATCACTCGGAGCCCTTTTAAAAAATACGTACAACTATGATGACTTTGCTATTATTGTAAATACCATAGAAACCTTGATTGTGATTTGAAACTGAGCCGTTAAACAATAATTTGCCAATTCGTCCACTGCCAACTTGTCCACTCACCACATGGTCTACTTTCATTTTTTGTTCAATCAACAATTCGTTTGATAACCATTTGGTCCAATGACGATTCGGTCCAAGCATCACCTTGTCTAATCACAATTTTTGTCTATGACCCAACTGTGACATACACGCTCTATTCATTAACTAAATTTTCATATTATTCATTCATAATTGTCTAGGAACCTGAATTAGTTTTCCTCACTTTTCATAAAACATCAGAAAAGAGCACAGTTCAGGGTTCCCAGCTAATGAGGGAAATCAGGGAAAATTATTTTACTTTTTTCCAGTCAGAGAAAATCAGGGAATTTGATCAAAAATACCTCAAATCAGGGAAAATGCCTCAAATGAGGGGAAAATCAGAGAATTCTGATTGGCCCAAAAGTTGAAAGTACGACTCATATTTTGTTGCATATCAAAACAACATCCATTGAATGACTGGTTATGGTGTTTTTTAGTGTAGCCTCTTTGACTGTAGTACAAAATTTTATGCTGAAAATAAATGTGATTCACTGCAACAACTTACAAAACATGCGACACTGGAAATGGGTTTGAATAATTATCAGGAAATTTCTAAACCTCATCAGGGAAATATCAGGAAATATGGTTTTCTTGAAAAGCTGGGAACCATGAATAACCAGTTGGTCTAATATCCATTTCATTTTGCACAATTATCACTCAGTCCAATTAGACTTACATGTAATTTTGGATTCAATGTCTATTGGACCAACTGTTTATTAGACAAAATGGTGAGTGGACGGAATGGATATAGACCATGTGGATAGTGGACGAACTGATAGTAGACCAAATGATAGTAAATGAGTTGGCATTAGACGATTGGAAATAAACCCCCTTTAACCACGGCAGGTTCCACAATGGCCAAGTTACCATAATAGTTTGATTCATTAAACTCTTTAACTCTTTATGAATCATGCCCCTCTATCTCCCAGATAGGTTACCAGCTGGGTCCTCGGAAGATAACATCAGATAATGAATCATGTCAGACCCTTATTCAAAAAAATGAATTGTTGTTGAACTATGATTGTGCCTCACTTTTGTAAGCAAGTTCAAGTATTAGAAAATACACTATCAAATGATTGATATTGTAATGTTTCTTTCCCTCCCTGGATACTTGTACCAAATAATAGTAGTCAAGATTGATGTAATACCCCTTGGACTGAGGCCTTCATACATCTATAGAATATTTCTTGCCAGCTCCATGTAATGTACATTATCCTTTTTCAACATAAACAGTTCACTCATTACGGATGCAATATTATTTGATGCCAACACTCATGGAATATCCATGTATTTCTTTCATGGGATCTGCCTCTTCAATTGGTTTCTGTGTCCCCAAGACTTTCCGCATGAATCTTTATACTTTTATATGTTAACTTTTCCCTGTTTTAACAGAATGGGTGTGTTCAAACTTTCTATTCAGATGCTTGTTATAAGAGACATACGTGCTGATGATTACTGCAAAATACACTGTACAAATGAAGCTGCTGGAAGCTTGAGTGAACCCCAAGCTTCAAACCTTGCTGTCTCCTTATATTTTGAAGTTCTTGCTGAATTTCTTCTGTATTCACAAGTTCATCTGGGGTTATTGTTGATCAGTGTTGACAAGTTTTATAAAGTGTAGGATGTGTTTTTTTTTTTCAAGTTCATTGAAAATTTCTAAATTAATTTGGGTCAACTTATTGTTTGTTTGGAGGTGGCAACTAGGTCACCTATAGATATATTTCCATGTTCTTTGGACAAATCTGGGCAGTTTTCTACCTGTATAAAGTTGGGTCCCCAGTCTTCCCGAAAACAGAAACTGAATCACAAAAATCATGGAATTTCACAGAAAATTAAATAAATCAGCCCCCCCCCCACAAAAAAAAAGATGTATTAATATTATCATGAAAGTAATTGCAAAATTATCTGCCTATCAAAACATTTTAGAGTGCTTAGCATACAGTATTTAAAGCTTCTAGGTCCATTATGTCACTAAAGAAAATCATTAGAATGGACACAAAAGGACATGTAATTTGAATTCTAGAAAATGGAAAACCGGGGTCCCTAATAACTACAAACTTTTGCATCTCACATTTGAATCAATTGGTGTTGTGTTTCTTATGCTTATGAATTCACATTTAAAAATCAATAATCTGCAAAGTCGGTGCAATTGTGATCTAAGAAATCACAAATTATTTCATTGCCAGGTTACGGATGAAACTGAGGTCAAGTCAGACCCGACAAAAAGCTTATTTAAACAAGCATGATGCTCAAAATGTAATTGCATTGGAGGAATTTATGATATTTTAAAGTTTTGCTCAATTTTACAAAATGGTTACATAAATATTTTTTTTGCACATCCAAGTCAGAGAGCGAATGATGAAGATGAAATAATGACATCAACTCTTTTTTTTTTTATTATATGAAGTATTTTTTTCTCATTATGTGAAATCAAGTTTCATTTCTACCTGAATGTGTAGAATTGCTGTTATTGTCAATGAAGAGGTTGACTTTGCCAAATTTTCAACAATTGAAATATTGTATGATTATTGATATCATTAAATATTGAATGTTAAACTTTTTTTTTGTACATTTGTATTGTATACCTACTTTATAGTCCCATTAATAGACCAAAGCTCATTACATACAGGGCAATATAAATACAAGAACCAAATTTCCAATACTTTTTGTTTATTTTTTAAGAAAAAAAATGCTTGCAAATTTTAAGAGGTGAAATGTTGTTAAATTCTACCACCATATGGTTAAATGTTTTGTCGATTAGAGTTGGTTATGGTTGGTATACATGAGCCAATAGTATTTGTGATGAAATGATGTGTGAGAGTACGTAGAGCTAGTCCGTGAGAGGGGGGGGGGGGGAGAGGGTAGGGGGAGTCGGGGCAAAGAATAATAAACAGTATCAAAATAAAGTAAAATGTCATTGAATGTTGGATGAGAATCTGTCCAAAAATAACGAAAGTGATTTTAAAAATATATATATATTTTGTGACGTCACAAGCTAACGGTCCCTCCAGCATAGATCATATGGTAAATGCTATTTTCTCAAAAGCTCTTGGCGTGTCATCAGACAAATCATCCCCCCGGCCCCCATCAAGAAAATAAAAATATTATTCATCACATTCCATTAAAAACAATGCAATTCAAAATCAATATTGAATTATAAAGGGGAAGCTACTCTCATACATGTATGACATCACAAATCTTTCATGGATTTTCATGAACCTTCACCAAAATTATTGATGATTTTTTTGCTTTTATTAAAATCAACGTATCTTCCTGGTAAGATGGAAAATAAGAGAGGAATATTGGGAGGGAAATAATAATGAGAAGAGTGCGAGAGTGAAAGGAATTTGCTGACTATGATGCATCCGGAATAATATCCGGAATATATATAGGCTACTTTAATATTATTATTAGGCTTCATGTTGTGACTTGCACCAAGACTATTGCTGGTAGACATTTGGAGGAGACTGAGCCAAAAACCTTAAAATAGTCTGAACATGTGAGTGAAAGTGTTCCTTAATTTAGTATAATCTATCTTTATACCTATAGTTTAAGCCCTCGTGTATGATTATTATAATTATGGACACCATGCAGTGTAATATGCAATTCAATCTCGGCTCACGAAGCCTTTTTGCCACTGTGTGGTCCCATTCGTTTCCAATCATGTCACAATGACTTTTTGTGTGTTACTGTTAGTCAGTGTTATTGATATTTGTTTTGTCTGTTTTCAGTGTTTCGCTTTGCTTGTTGTTTTCTTGGGGGTGGGAAAGGGGGAAAGGAATGTCTAGATCTAGTTAAAGGTCAAGTCCACCCCAGAAAAATGTTGTTTTGAATAAATAGAGAAAAATCAGACTAGCATAACACTGAAAATTTCATCAAAATCGGATGTAATAAGAAAGTTATGTGACATTTTAAAGTTTCTCTTATTTTTCACAAAGCAGTGATATGCACATCTCAGTGACATGCAAATGAGACGGTCGATGATGTCCCTCACTCACTATTTCTTTTGTTTTCTATTGTTTGAAATATACAATATTTCA
This sequence comes from Lytechinus pictus, assembly GCF_037042905.1. Lineage (NCBI taxonomy): Eukaryota > Metazoa > Echinodermata > Echinoidea > Temnopleuroida > Toxopneustidae > Lytechinus > Lytechinus pictus. Next base: position 22,047,293 of record NC_087250.1, read on the forward strand.
TTTTTTACAGATTTAGAAATAAGGACCAACTTGACTAAGCCATATAATGCTAATTCCACATGTTCATGGAGGAAGTAATCGTTGTTTCACTTGACAAAGAGGAGAAAATTAGAATATTTCATATAATAAATTACAAAAGAAATAGTGAGTGGATGATGTCATCAGTCTCCTCATTTGCATATAGACCAGGATGTGCATATAACTGTTTTGTGAAATTAAGCGAAACTTTAAAATGTCATAACTTTCTTATTTTACATCCGATCTTGATGAAATTTTCAGCGTTATGCTTGTTGGATTTTTCTCTTTTTATTCAAATTAACTCTTTGTTGTGGTGGACTTGTCCTTTAAGGTTGAAATTGGGTGATGTTTTCAACATAGGGCCTGGATTTTTTCTCTCTTTTTGTGCAGTTAGGCCTAACTTTTTAGACTTCTAGACAAATTCCAAAATGAAATAAAGACAAAGTTAAGTTTTTCTCAGTCATTCCTAAATGAATTCTAACCCTTGACTTGAGACCTCAATAAGGTCGAACAAAAGCTGCCAGAGTAGATCTAGATATATAAGTCTAGATAAGCATATCCACAGATATTTAATCAATTTTATACCTTAATTTAACATGTTAGATATTTCAATTATTTGCGATATAACAATTAACATGTATAAACAGTAAACTGGAATATTCACTCAAAAAAGTCAGTGGCGTAACAGACGGGGGGGGGGGGGGGGGGGGGGGCAAGCTGCCCCCCCCTGGTGGATTTCACTGGGAAAATAAATAAAAAACGGGGGGGAAAAAGGGAGGGAGAAAGAAAGGGGAAGGAAAGGAGGAAAAGTGAAAAGAAAATGAAGAAAAAAATATTTTTAATGGAAAAGGAAGGAAATCTGGAAAAAGAACGAAAGAACAATTGAGAAAAAACAAATCATTCCGAAATAGGCCTATGTAATGCAATAGTATGACAAAATGGCAAACAATAGCAGCAAATGAAGGTAGAATGGAATTAGTCAAAAGCTAAATTGGAAAACAAAGAAAAGGGACAAGAAAAAAAACCTTAATAACATGCAAGCCTGATAACATGACCGGGCTGCCCGGGATAGAAAATAAAAAGCAGGAAGAAAGATGGACTGCATACAACATTGTGCCATAAGCTTGCTAAATTTCATGCAAATAAGCTACCGGGCTTTGCCCCAGACCCCACGCAGTAGGGGCTCTTCATCTATAACCTTCAAATGTGGCTCTATAACGCCCCCTCCTGTAGGATCGACCCTTCCTACATTAAGCTTTACGTTCAATCACTGGCGTACAGGCGCGGAGGGGGGGTCTTGGTTCCACACCCAAGAGGAAATAAAATGAATTATAGGAGACAACGTATAATGAAATGAATGGAAACAATGAAATGTGTTGTTTGCTGAATATAATGGATATCTATCACATAATTAAAATTTGATTTCAATAGGCATTTTTTTTCCAGCTCGCTTTGCTCGCTGGCAACTTTTTACAAATTTTCCCACATTGCTATGTTTTGCCCCCTCAAAATTTTTGGTTCAACTGGGTTGAATAAATGTGTTGTGTAAAAGCTATATTCTGTATATACCCGCGATTTGATTAAAAATAGCGGCAATCTGCTAGGTTTAAATGGCTTTGATATCAAGAAGTTCCGGGGGCTCCAGACGGACCCCATCCGCATAGCACTGCCATTTATGAGTATGGAAGGGATGGGCCATGGTCCTTAAAAGTTCTACAACCAAGAAAAAAAAGCAGGAAAGAAAAGCAAAGGAAAAGTGTTGGATTTGATTTCATTTACTGAATATAATGTCAAGAAATATCTCAAAGTTAAATTCTCATGAAAATGTGATTTTTATTCTTGCTCGCTCGTCAGGACTTATATTAAGGAGCTTTTTAGCACATGCGCCATACTGCGCCTCTCGTTTTTTTACTCTTCACGCTACTGCCGCAAAGAATCATGTTCACAGTGGCATACATGCCACAAAAAGAGGAATGGAAAGAGAGAAGAGTGACATATATCATTCTCTGGATATCATGTCAAAATCTATCACAAAATTTGATTTTTGTATTAAAAATGTCTAATTTTTTGCTCGCTCGCTTAGCTCGCTCGCAACTTTTTTTTAAAGATAGATTTTGCCTGATACAGTCAGACCGCAGCTCGCGCGATAATGAGCATATTCACGGAAATTTATTCAGCGGCCCTCTAGCGGTCTCCGAAGGAAAACGTGCGATCAATTTGGCTTGATTTTCCCACTGAATTGGAGGGGCTGAAGTTATAGCTCTGTACTGGTCGCTAACTTCAGTTTACGTCGAAACGAATTGTGGTAAGTTATTCTCAAGACCTTCATCTACAGTTTGGTATATAATTTTCCATATTTCGACATTTTCAACCTACCATTTTTACCTCTTTAATTGATGCTTATTTTAGTAATATTTTAACTGCGATTTTGTAGTCGGAATTTCACTTTTGGTTCCTGACTTTGCTACATAACCAAATTGTTTAGATCAGGATTTTTTAGAAAGAAGAAAAGTCACTGTTCAAAATATGTCAGAACCAACTTGACGCAAACTCACCTTATATTTTTATTTTAGAGAAAATGATACCCTAAAAATCGAGGAATTTACGTTTTACCCGGAAGTAACCTTCTCGTTCACTCCACGATGGCGCGAAATAATGCCAAAATTACGTTCGTCGCGGGTTGGTAGAATTTCGCCTTTGGTCCCATACGTTGAAACTTCTGTAATGATGGCAGATGGCTCGCATTATATGTGTCTGTGGACGGTGGACTTGTTTTTTTTTAATTAAGACTCAATATAAACGAAGCTTAATAAGTAGATCCCTTCTAAAGTTTTATTCAATGATTATCAGGTTTCCGAATTCCATCAGGTTCTTATTATAGATTGAGATATTTCTTGATTTATGTTGAAAATTGTTAACCTTTTTTCTTAATTAGTCGAAGTTGAGCCCCATGATGATTTTTGCCCCAGCCCAGGCTGCGGTTAAGAATTAAATGATTAGCTCAGACAGTCTACTCTAGAGACTATAAACAGTTTAAAGTCAAACTAAAAAGTCTGGTACTACCGTACTCAGACTCAGTAGTATTTATAAACCATTTTGTTCAAATAAAAAAATTGTGGCTGTCACAGACAGTACTTAGAGTTTAGACTTAACTTAGTCTCTTAATTGACGTACATGTGACATAATTCATACTTTGAATGGTTATTTAGTAATTTAGACTATTTCTCTCTTTTTTTGTCTCTTCTACACACAGATCTGCATACTTGCTGACTCTGGTCTCTGCTTGCTACTTCATTCTGGGAGAGTCCATCATGTACTATAATGGTCAGACCATGATTTCGACAAAGCCCTTATTTCGTTTGCAAATTTTGGACTGATACAACAGAAAATTTATCTTTATCGATATTGGAAACAAAAAAATTAGAGCACAGTTTTGGGGAGGACTAAGAATACTGACTTGGACAGGAATACAGCTTGACAAAAATAAAAATTCACAATTCAAAACCAAAGAACATTTTTAATGTTACTAATAGTGCATTGCAAGAAACTTTCTACTCAAATCACACATTCCAAAATTAAGGGTAAGTCCTTTGATTAAACACAAACATGTAGTTGATTTGCAATTGAAATTGAACATAAGTTTCTTGCAATGCCCCATAATCATATTTTGTTCTCAAGCAACTCTGTTATATGTTATCTAATGTGCTGAAGGTTAAGTGCCATGTATGTTCACAATTTTTTTTTTCGAAGGTATAATATATTTGTCCTTTTAAACGGTATTTGAATGTGGTTACGCCTTGTTTTTGTTTTCCACAGTAATTATTGCATATATGAACAGAAGTGAAATATTTGTTGTGAAGCACTGTATGAATGTTGTGTGATCATGGAGCTATGGTGTGATGGTATCATAATTAATTCATCATTTTTGTTATAAGACTGTAAACCTGGTGGATGTGAGGGAGTGGCCTGGATGAAAGGAAAGTGAGCATGTGTCCAATTACGGATTTGCATATGTTTAGACAATTTTGTTCGTGGATAAATATTAATGTGCATTCCCTATTCCAAGCAAAGAGTAAAGGAGAAGTCCACCCCACCAAAAAATTAATTTGAATTTAAAGAAAAATAAAGTATTGCATAAAATTTCATAAAAACTATGATTCAAAATTAAAAAAATTACTATTTTGACATTGAGAATTTTGCCTAATTTTATAAAACAATTATATGCTCATCTTGGTCAATGTGCAAATTACAGACCCGATTATGTCACAAGCACTCTAATTTCTTGTGTATTTTTTTGTTTGATACATGTACATGACATGTATATTTTATTTTAATTTTCATTAACAAATTTTGAGAGGGATTTTAATTCCTCCATTAACATTCGTAGTTTCCATAAATGTAACCTATTGTGATTCGAGGAAGATTTTTTAGATCAAATTTGCTAAAATTTATATAATAAAAATGCAACAAAAATTTAAAAAGTAATGTGATGTGAGTGACATAATCAACTCTATTTGCATACCATTGTTTTGTGTATATATTGTGTTAAAAAAGGGAAATTTCTGTATTTATTCAAATAATTTTTTGTTGATGTGCACTTGACCTTTAACTCACTTCCCTTCCCACCCCTGCCCAAATAAGTGTAATCAAGAACTTGAAAATCAAAAGCAGTGATTAAGAAGAAGTAAGAATTAATCATAGAGCTCCATGATTTAATAAATACAGGCCTAAATAGAACTTCACATGAAAGTAAAAAGAGAATAAAGCTGGGTAGGAACGATGAAGGAATATGATTTAAAGAAAAAGCATAAACATATATCCCCATCACCCCCCCCCCAAAAAAAAAAAAAATAAATAAATAAATAAACAGTCTGGCGGGTTCGAACAAGGGTCCTTGCCAAGCCCCCGAAGCTACCGCCATTTTGTTTAATCCATTAGAAGCTAAAATAAGCCCTCATTAATATTAATTTCGTAAGATGCTCCCTCGTCAACTGTGGTTTTGTACGTGTATTAGACAATACGCACATCAGCGCAAAGACAAAGGTCAACTTGGCAAATTCATTAATGTATTCATTTTGTTACGCGCTCGTGACGCGAAGGATTCAGCGAATCAAGCAAGCGCAAATTTGAGACGATACGTTGCGCTCTATAAAGTATCGATAGCACAAGCGATATCACTCAAAAACAAAGCATTGCTTGTATTGTGTCGTATAGGCCTATGCTAATTCTAAAAGGAAAGATGAAGAGTAGATTAGATCAAGTCGTGATTAGGTAAAGAGGTCTCCAGTGCTTTTGCCATCCCCTAATTGTCACATGTTAAAGGAGAATGAAACCCTTGAAACCAGCTGAATCCATATCAAAGAGAAAAATCAAAGAAACATATTGTTGAAAATTTGAGGAAGATTGAATGAATAATAAGAAAGTTATGAGCATTTAAATATTGAGATCACTAGTGCCATGTAGATCCTCCCATCGGCAATGCGACCAAGATCTGTGATATCACACACGTACAACTCCCTCATTACTCTAGTACTTATTTCACTTATATTCTCACTTTTATAGAGTCTATCACAAGGTGAGGTGTTCTCTTTATGAGATGACAAGTACAGAGGTTTCACAACATTATACCATTGATGAATCGTTTGTCATATGATTAGAATAAGCAAAAAGAGATGTTTTGGGGTATATTTTCAGTGTCCAAATGGGAGAGTTGTACGTGTGTGACATCACAGATCTTGGTCGCATTGCCAATGGGAGGATCTCCATAGCATTAGTGATCTCGACATTCAAATGCTCATAACTCTTTTATTGCTAGTCCTATTTTACTCAAAGTTTTGTTGATCTTATTCTTTGATTTTTCTGCTTTCACAAAAGCTAACTTGCTCCAAGAGTTTCATTTTCCTTTAAGATATACAGCAATCTTAGTTTTTAACAAATGTAAATAATCTCGACTCTAAATAGCCGGCAGAGGCTGCGGAAAGATCAAAGGGGGCTGTTGTACTGACCCCAAAGTTTTTTTTTTTTTTTTTTTTGGGGGGGGGGAGGTGTGGGGGCAAAACATGGTTGTTACAATTTGATGGTAATTTTCACTGGTTGAGTATGGTTACTATAGGGTTAGGGTTAAATAACTGTCACCACTAAAAGAGTACATTAATTTTGTTACAAATTTCGAGAAGCAAAAAAAAAAAATCTTCATCTTTCTTCATCTGGCGTCCGTTTCATAATGAATTACAGCTATTTAAACATCGCTATTATTGTGATTACCGTGGTAAACTTGATAATGATTGGTTGGTTATACCATCGTAGTTACCATACTTGTAACGCATGATGAAACGGGCCCCTGCAGTTTATCATGTTTATGGTTTAATACGTTTCCTGTCCCCTTTATTCTCCAGCATTTCTTACTCTGTTTTTTTCCCATTTATTATCATTTTCCCACTTTATTTCTTTTGTGCCGCCTTTCTCCTACATATGAAGAGCTCATTTTCAAAAGGGTTAGGTCAATTTTTCATCAAATTTGATTTTTATGTCTTAATGTATAGATTTTTAGTAGCTCTATAAGATATAGAAAAGTTGAAATTCCTATTAAAAAGTGAAATAAAATGGCAAAGAAAAATAACCTTTTTTCAAAAGGGGTTAGGTCCATTTCAGTTTAGTTGCAAAAGGGATTAGGTCCACACAGATTTTTTTTTTGGAAAATAATATCTTTAAAAAATATGAAGACAAGTACCGGTACATTTCTTTTATACCCAATTTTATGTTCTCATGGTAGGGTATCATAAAAATTCAGTTTCGCATAAGAATATTGCAATAAGTGCGAATAAAAACATGGTTTTTCTCGGAATGGACCTAACCCCTTTTGCAACTAAACTCTTCATATATTTCCTTCTTCTTTTCCCACTTGTTATCTGTCTCCATAAATCTCTTCTTATTTCTCTTCCACCCCTATTCTTCCTACTTCCCACATTCTAGCTCTCTTACCACCCCCCTCCCTCTCTAAATTATCTCTTCATATGTGCCCCTCAATTTCTTTCTCATCTCTTTTCAACCCACTTCTCATCACTCTTTCCCTCTCTCGTTCTCCATCTCATTTTGAATTTTGCCAATTCCGAATCCCTTTAATATTAGCTCTGTACAAATACTATATGAACACAAATGAAAGACATGAAGGAATTCTCTGGTTAGTAGTGAATTTTATTAATTAGCCAGAAAAAATATATTATCAGAGGATTAAGCTTTACCTTTTTCTTAAGCGTATGTTAATACTTTGAACCAAAATAATTTTTTTTTGTATGCTGGGGCAGCGATCGGGGGGGGGGGGGGGGAACAGTTCCCCCTACTTTACTGAAAAAGTGCCTTTTTATGCAAGAAAAATGCCCCCTCGCGAACGTGTACTGTGTCCCTTTCACCTGACGAGAACCTGTTTTAGGTGTTACCAAGTGCTCTTCCTTGTATGCAATTTTTTACCCAAAAATGCCCACCCCCCGAACATGTTCTGTGCCCTTTCATCTGAGGGCCCGTTTCATGTGTTAAAGAGTGCCCCCTCGCCTTCTTGTAAGTGCCCTTTGTCGAATCACTGCCCCCTTTTACCCAAGAAAAGTGCTCCTAAAGAACTTGTTCTGTGCCCCTTTCACCTGAGAAGGACCTGTTTTATGGTCACCATGATGAGTGCCCTTTGAAACAAGAAAACAATATTCTCATTTCTATAATATACTTATGAAGGAAATCCTTTGTGCATTAAGTTTAATAATTCATGTGAATGGGGGTATATAAGCAGTTTTGTACAGATGGGGGGGGGGGGTGGGCTTGAAGGACTCTTCCACCCCCCAAAAAAAAAATCACGACCAAAAAAAAAAAAGAAAAGGAAAGAAAAGGGTGAAATATATCATTCTGAATATTTAAGATTTTCTTTTTAAAAATGTCGAAATTTTGCTCGCTCGCAACTTCTTAAAAATTTCACGTAATACATCATTTTCCCTATGCCCCACTTTCAACTTCACTCCGCCGCTCCTATTTGTATGTTTATAGCTTCTCCTTTTGCAACAAGTTTTAATGAAAATCAACAAGAAATTTCATACGTCATGAATTTGGGGTTGTGATAATTATTTTGTTTTGTTTTTTGAAAAATTGGACTTGGAAAAAAAAACCTTTTCCATCTTCATCAAGTGGTTGCTAAGTCAGACTCTTCAATGTTGAATTGTTGGATTTCTTGAATGAAAACATCTGTTACAACAGTCCTGCAGATTGAAAAAATAGAGAAAGAAAATCAATGAATTTAAATTAAAATTGTCGTGATTTATAAAACATAAATGTTGTAAGGAAAGTGAGACTAAACATATATATGTTTCTTCAACACATAACAGGAAATCTTACTTCTACCAATTATAAACTTGTACTTCTATAAAGCATATCACTTAAAACTGTTCTATGCAGTTTACATACCACTCTCCATTATAACTACATGTACTCTATGAAAAAATGTCAGAGATTTCTCATAAATATGAATATATGAATCAACATATGTAAATTATATAAATAGTCAGAATTAAAGTTGATATGTTTTGTTGCACAGAATATTTTGATCTGTGATTAAAAACGACACTAACTATAATCTAAAAACAAAATTGAAATGAATTTTTTCAAAGGCAGGTCTATTTGTTGCCAAAAAAAATGTGAACAACCTCCATTATTAAAAATAATCACTAATTAACTCACTCATATAACTGCTGTAGGTTGTATTTCTCTTTGTGGTCTAGTCGCTGTTCTATTAGGCCTACTTCACCAATTATTTATCATCATCAATCACCTCCATGGAAATTGTAAAACTGCATCATCCTATTGGACAAAATGTAAAATAAAAAGAATTTTTAAAAATCGTAAATCTACAAATATGAATATCACACTAAAGAATGAATAAAATGAATTTTGTAAAATATGAAAAATAAATATTGCTTTGTTTATAAACAAATAGGAAATAAAAAGGCCATTTAATTACTAGTAGATCAAGGACATGACCTTATTTTATAAATTTGCCCAAGGTACATAACTTTTGGCATTGGTTCTATTTTAGACTCGAGAGCCTGCATTTAAAAAGTGTATATTCATTACAGATCCTACCTCTTTGACTTTGTCTTTGTGGCTCGGATTATTTTTATTTAATGTAAACATGGTTAACATTCAATTGTATCTGTAATTTTGTATGGGTTAGTTTAAGTTTTATACCTGGATGAGAATCTGCAAAATGATGCATGCACTTATGATCATCATGTTGTACCATATAGGTAGACCTCTACTGTTTTTCTTGTTCTTCAAACTCTACCTGTTTGTTTGTGAAAGAAAAGAGAGAACAATAATAAGAAGTGATCTTTTTCATGGCCGTATGTATAGGGGGAGGGGTTTGGGTAAGAGCTGAAATGTGAAAACCTTCATCAAAAAAAGAATTGCATGATATCCTTCAATTTTACTTTAGAAAATGCACAAAACGGTCCTAGGTAATATTGGTCGCTTCTGGCCCTCGCTTTCTGAATTTTAGGTTTCTCTAAATTTTTTCACATGTCTGCCCGCCCCCCCCCCCCCAAAAAAAAAAAAAAAAAAATTATTAAAAAAAATCTGGATCTTTTTATTTCCGAGTCTTATTTCATTTGATTTTAACATAATTTCATAATCTCATGCACTAGGTCTAGATCTATTTGTAAGAAAGTATAGATCTAGTCCTACGAGGCTCAGTGCTGTGCGACAGCATTAATGACTTTGTATCTAATTTAGGTCTAGACTACTAGATCTAGACTAACGATGGACTCTCGATCTATCTAGACCTAGAAAGTAAAGCTTCGGTTCTAAACCGAGATCTAGACCCTATATCGGTTTAGAAATTTTTTATGTCTGACTCTGACTTCTATTCCTGGCTAAGACTTCATTGCCATTATTGACCGAGAGTAGATCTAGATCTAGCCCTTGGCCCACCGACAGTCATACTCGTAGTCGTACATGTAAATGGAGCCGTTTAGGCCCAGACCTAAATCTAGGCCTAAATTACAGACCTAGATCATAAGCCCTGGGGGTAAGTGTCAAGGGTTGGGGAAAGTATAAGTTAGACTAGATTTGAATTAGCTCTTGATAGCATCGATGAATAAATAAAAGTAAAGCAGCCTAGATCTAAGTAAGTATAATTATAAAGTAAGTAGGGCCTAGGATTAAGAAGATCTAGGTCCTAGATCTATTGATAATAAGACAAACATGCAGAGCAGCATGATATTTCTAAGACCGAGTCTAACTATATTTATAAATAACAATAAGACTTAAGAGTTAAAATGGTTGGGGGCTAAATGCAGAAGCGCAAGCCTGAAGTTATGCAAAATAAATTTGATATCTGAAAGTGAAACAAAGTGAGGACTGAGGATTGACACAATGACAGGCGTATCTTCATCCACACTCCGCTTCACAGTTTATTTCTGACTGAGTTTCGATCTACTGAAGATAGATGCAGATCTCCCTCTAGATCTAACGTTACAGTGTACAAAAAGAAGCCTCATTCTTTTTGTTTTAATCAATCGTGGGTTGGTCCAGCCCGATTATCTCTCGATTCCCAGCTGGCTCGGAGCCCGTACAAAATACATGTGGTTAACACAGCGGCATAACCACAACACTGCAAGCAACATACAGGCTGCACTGGGCGACGATGACAATCTAACTTCAATTTCAAAGACCAAATTCTGCTTTCCTTTAACAGAAGAATGATAGCAAACTCTCTAATTTGTTAAAGAAATAACCTAAGATCACAAATACAGTGTGAAATGTGTAAATAGTCCACTGAATTCATGTGGTTATATCAATTTATACGACGTACTCACCGGAGTGTTCGTAGGTCCATTTTATGTGTGGAAAGAAAAGTTTCTGAATGAATAAATTAGATGACGTAATGAGGTCAAATGAATAATTAATTCTGTAACACGATACCACTAGTATCGATGGCAAAGAATCGGGGAAATCGCGTATTAATGACGCTCTTAGCCAATGAAAAGGCCGGATTATGAATATCTTCATGCTCATGAATGTCAATGAGGGCTTATTTTTGTCTTCAAATGATCGCGGTAGGCGGAGCCTAATCTCATTTGTTTTGTGCTGAACGCGCACGCAGCTTTCGGTCTAGTAATATATTATAAGGTCTTTGGTCCTTGCACACGCCAAAACAATGCGCTTACGCAATTCGCCATCGATTTCTTCCATACTACTTTCGGGTTTTTTAATTTATATGAAATGTTGCAAGTCTGTGCGCCGCTGTTGACCAATCAGAACGCGTCGGCAATTCTACTGCAATTCCAATCATTTTGCGATGGACATTGCCGTGGTTTTTTGTGGTTCCTGACTTTGCTACATCATGAAATTTCATAATTCTTTTTCAGTCGTAAAGAAGAATGTCTACGCTTTATATTGATTATAATATCAATTTGACGCAAGTGTAATTTCGGTGCAAAAATGCGCTCTGTTTATTCACATATATTTCTTGAAAAAAATTATTTTTTCTAAGCTAAATATCGGTCTTCAAAATACATTAAATGTGCATTTTATTTAGCTGATCAGAAATTTCAAAGTTTTATCTATAAAATAAGACCAATTTTGTGAGGAATAAATGATTCTAAGAGCAAAAAACACCGATCGGAAAGTTCGTCTTCACAGCTAATTACGTATGCATAACCACGGACGGCTATGCATACCGCTGAATAAAATAGAGCACTTTCGGACGGGCTGCGGACTGACTGGATACCCAATGTCTGGCCTTCTCAAATCGTCACCTCATTACGCCTGTTCATACCATGATATGACCAGGAAATTTTTGGCTCTTGCACCCCCTGGCCACCTACCCCTGTTATGCCGCTGAAAAAAGTTCATAACTGAAAGAAAGAAAAAATCACTAGGCATTTCATCCCACGGCAAGCCTTGTCCCCATCACATTGTGCATTGTATGTTACCGCTGGTGCCGATTTTCTACAAATGCAATCCCCCCCCCCCCGTATATTGTTGCCTAGGAGATCAATACTGAATTTTAACGTATAGGGTCTAGCTAGGAGTCAGTAAATGTCACACGATGATCGTGCATTCCCCTTTTTTTAAAGGTCAAGTCCACCTCAGAAAAATGTTGATTTGAATCAATAGAGAAAAATCAGACAAGCACAATGCTGAAAATTTCATCAAAATCGGATGTAAAATAAGAAAGTTATGACATTTCAAAGTTTCGCTTATTTTTAACAAAATAGTTATATGAACGAGCCAGTTACATCCAAATGAGAGAGTCGATGATGTCACTCACTCACTATTTCTTTTGTTTTTTATTGTTTGAATTATACAATATTTCAATTTTTACAAATTTGACGATTAGGACCTCCTTGCCTGAAACACAAAATGTTAAAATAATGGAATTCCACGTGTTCAGGGAGGAATAAAACTTAATTTCACATGACAATGACGAGAAAATAAAAATATTTCATATTTCATATAATGAAATACAAAAGAAATAGTGAGTGAGTGATGTCATCAGTTCCTCATTTGCATACCGACCGAGATGTGCATATAACTGTTTTGTGAAATTAAGCTAAACTTTAAAGTGCCATAACTTTCTTATTTTACATCCGATTTTGATGAAATTTTCAGTGTTATGCTTGTTGAATTTTTCTCTTTTTATTCAAAATCAAGTTTTTGTTGGGGTGGACTTGTCCTTTAAGAATGGAGCTTAGCAGAAGTGATAATAAGGGCTGCTTAGCAGAGCGAGACTATAGGCACCACTTTTCGGACGGTGACCGCAGCGGTGTCGTCAACATTGAATTCTTAACCAAGTTTAAGTTTTTGAAATGTCATCATGACTTTGATAGAAAGTTTATGGACCTAGTTCATGAAACTTGGACATAAGGGTAATCAATTATTATTGAATATCCAGCCAGAGATTCAGATCACATGACCATGGTCAAAGGTCACTTAGGGTCAATGAACTTGGACCATGTTGGGGAATCGAATCAATATCAAAATCTTAACCAAGGTTAAGATTTTGAAATCCCTGAAGATCCTGTGCAAGTTTCAGGTCACATGACCATGCAAGGTCAAAGGTCATAGGGTAAACAAACTTTGGTCATTTGTGGGGTATTTGTAGTTCTAATTGCCATCATAACTTTAAAGGTTTATAGATCTAGTTCATGAAACTTGGACATAAGAGCAAGCATGTATCAATGAACACCTTGTGTGTGTGTCAGGTCACATGACCAAGATTAAAGGTATTTTAAGGTCAATGAACTTTGGCATGTTAGGGGTACATGTATTTATTGAATTGGCATCATGAATTAGAATGTTTATGGATCTTGTTCATGAAACATACATGTAGACTTTATAAGGATAATCAAGTATGAATGATTGTTTTGCACATGTCTTTAATAGGTCACACGATCATGGTCAAAGGCCATTTTGGATGAATGGACATAGTATTTTATCATCATATGAATGATTTCTTTTGTGAATAATTATTCAAAAGCTGTTTTCAAAGTCTGTACTGCTGCTTTATCAAATTGCGCCATGCAGGCGAGACTGCCAGAGGCATTCCACTTGTAATTTATCTATATTTTAAGACTTTGTTATATTTCTTTTCTTTTCTTTTGTTACAGATGGCATTCGACCAGACCACTTCAAGTTCTGACAATGGAAGGATCTGACAAGAGCTGTATTCGTACTGCAGATAATTCACTACCTTTCAGCCAGAATATAGAGGAATTAATTGGTAAATAAACAATGAGCTTTTGGTGATTTTCTTCAAATTAAAACACTTTTTCATTTTTTTCATCCACAAAATATGAAATTAAACCTTCTAAAGTTAGTATCTTTTCGTGGATAGCAAAAACTATGGTCAGTGGCAATATGGTCAGTGGTATAATTATTTGGCCAGCACCAGAAATTCAACTATTTGTAGCCATTTTGGCAACTTGGATCTGCATTTTTTTTTTCTTCTTTTAATGATCTAAAATGATCTTCAGTCTTCATAACTCTGTTTTAATGAAATCAAATATAGTATGCTGTTAAAGCTAGCATAAGGAAAAAAAATATGTAGTTCCATACATACAATTTGGGGACTCTCCTATAAGATCAATATTTTGACATATTTTTGGATGTTTGTTTTAATAGGAGTGAGTATATACCCTGATTACATTAATAAACTTCCATGTGAGTTTTAATCAAATGAAAAAATGAAATTGGTCCCATTTTAATATAGCCATCATAAGGTTTTGGAAACATCCACTTTTGCTAGGAGTTTGCTAACTCCTTTTTTTTCTTTGAGGGAGGGAAAGAAGTCATGGGAATATAAGACAGGTGCTAATTATAATTTACCAATCTTGAGTCTATATGTGAAGTTTCTTCTTTTACATCTTTTACATATATGCATAGAATTTATATTACACCCCCCCCCCCCTGTAGTATTTTTCTTCTGATGGTGCCACCCTGTCTACAATATTGGGCCTACTTTTACCCTTTTTACACACGCTAAAATTTCCTTAACCCCGTACTATAGGTGGGGCTAAATTGCCATTTAGCCCCACCTATAGTACGGGGTTAAGCTTAGCCCACTTTCTTTTTACACAGCATTTTTGCAAAGTGGGCTAACCCCACCTTTAGTACGGGATTATTTGGCCCTGCAAAAAAGCAGGGTTATCCCAGCAATTGCGGTGCTAAGAGCGATAGTACGGGGTTAAGATCGCTAGTGTAAAACGAAAGTGGGCTAAGCTTAACCCCGTACTATAGGTGGGGCTAAATGGCAATTTGGCCCCACCTATAGTACGGGGTTAAGGAAATTGTAGCGTGTGTAAAAAGTGTACGAGTGAAGTACTTGTACTACAAATGATCGACAAAAACCACTAGTCCGGGGTTAGCGAGTTTCGTGTGTGAAAAGCAAGCATTCCTTATCCGGGGTTAGCGATAACAATTTGGCATGTGTGAAAAGGAAAACAAATAGTATGGGGTTAAGGATAGTACGGGGTTAGCGATAGTCCGGGGCTAAGAAAATCCTGTGTAAAAAGGGTAAAAGTATATTTGCAAATATTTAGATTGATATAGTTCCCATTTACAATAGACAATACTCATATCCATCACTGAATTAGGAGTACTCATTGATGATGAGGGGGCCTTTGCAGTTTTGTCATCCAGTATCTAAAGAGATCTTGGGATATTTTAACTCAAATACTGTAGCCTCAATCAAGGAAAATACGAAAACTTGCTGTAAACAATTTCAAATATCACCTGTTTTCTTTTCATTGGTAGGGTTTCACTCATTTATTTCATCTAAACTTGTCTTTGTAGGAGGTGAGGCAGAAGATGTTAACCCTGCTGGTAAGACTTCATCAGAAGAGATGGATGAATCAAATATGAACTGTGATCCTTTAGTTGGAGATGATTGGGCTGATGACATCACAGTGCCATCTGGTCAGGTGATATCACCTGATATATCACATGATGTGTCACATGACCCTGAAGGTGAAACACTTTCACTTGTAGCACAAGACCACTATCCTGAGATAATGAAACTCCATGACAAGGTCGTTGACACTGGTACCTCTGTAAGTCACCAAGACAGCATTCACACTGATCTGAAAGGGCGTCATCCTGAAGAACTTCTTAGATCACCTGATCGGTCACATGACAGAAGTGTTGGTGTAGGAGGGGAATCAACTCCGTCACATGATGAGCCATATTTCCCTGTAGGATTTGAAAGGAGCCCAAATGATAAATGCGTTGAAAAAGAATGGGTACCCACTGAAGATCTTTTAAGTGAAAAAGGAATGCAAGATATGAACAAGGATCCTGTTCTTGTGGCAGAACCTGAAGAGGACCGGAAACAAGATGACAAAGGTGCCCATCCTGTGAATGCGGACACGGCCCATCACTATACACCATTAAAAAAGAAACAAAAGAAGAAGAAAAAAAGATTGAAGAGTCCTTTGTCACATTATAAAAAGTACCACACTGGATCTGGAGAAAAGGTTTTCGGTTGTGACGTCTGCGGGAGGTTGTTCAGCAACCGAAGCAACCTGACCGTACATACACGCATCCACACCGGATACCAGCCATACTCCTGCAGTGTTTGTGAGAAAGCTTTCAGGAAAAATAGTGATCTTACCAGACACATGCGCATACATACAGGAGAGCAGCCATACACTTGTGATCTTTGTGACAAAAGGTTTAGGTCCCGTAATGCTCTTAACTACCACAGTCGGACTCATACAGGAGAATTGCCTTATCCTTGTGGGATCTGCAGAAGACGCTTCAAAGACAAGAGAAGTCTAAATTGTCACTTTAACGTTCATAGACAAAAAGAAAGTAACCAGTCAGCTCGATTTGATAACCAAGATATAGGACAAGTGCTAAGCTGTGATAAGTGTGGTTTGTCTTTTGAGGATGAAAATAGTCTTTTAAATCACTTTGCTAGCAATGATGGCCATGAGGTATTTCATTGTGATAAGTGCAAGAAGATCTTCACCACAGAGTTGTCCTTTTCTCGACATGTCAAGTCTCATACATCAGAACTGCTTCATCAAAGTGAGTTTTGTGATGAGCTTTTCAAAGACAAATCCATGCTGTTGAGTCATGCCGCAGATGAAGAGGTAGAAATGCATCCTTGTGAGGAGTGTGATGAAACCTTCAGAGACATCAGAACCTTGAACAGGCATAGGGATTCCCAGCACTGCATGGAACAGTTTCACCAATGTGGTATATGTGAGAAGACATTCACGCAACAAAGCCAGCTGATCTTCCACTTGAAGTCCCACCGAAGTGGCCGCAATAGGTGTATGGTGTGTGACAGAGTGTTCACAAGGAACGCAAGTCTGGTTCGTCATATGAGGACACACGGTGCTAAAGGTGACCTGATGGACAGGAAACAGAATGTACATATAGATGATAATAGGGGTCACATTGATACTGAAATATACCATTGTGATATCTGTGACAAGTCATTCGGAAGTGAGGCACTTCTCGCTGGTCACATTGAGTACCACAAGAGGCAGGAGCCTGTCCACCGATGTGGTATGTGTGAACAGACGTTTCCCACTAGCGCCATTCTCCGGCAGCATATGGAATCCTCTCATACAGTGGACAAATCTCATAAGTGTGGGGTTTGTGATAAGACATTTGCACAGGAAAGCCAGTTGACCTTTCACCTGCGGTCGCACATGCCTGATCAGCAATCCCAGTGTCCATTCTGTGAAAGGTCCTTCACGACAACCAGTAGCCTTACCCGACATCTCAAGAAACATCCTCAGGCAAAAGGATTCCTGTTGAACATCAGCAAAGACCTCAAAGGGAGAATGAAAGAGAAGCATCAAGTGAATCAAGTATTCCGTTGTAATTTGTGTCATAAGTCCTACTTGGAAGAAAGTATTTTACTGAAGCATGTAAAAACCCACAACAATGGAAGCTCTGAAATGTCTGGGGATGATGTTGCTTTAATAACTCAAAGTGTATCCCTGAAGGATCACCCTTACCAGTGTGGGATGTGTGATAAGACATTGTCTAATGAAAATCAGCTAAAGCTTCATCTAAGGTCACACGTGAGGGGACGGTTTCAGTGCGCACTTTGTGACCGATCTTTTACCACAAACAGTAGCTTGACGAGGCACATGAAAGTCCATCCCGACGTACCACGAGAAAACTTGCCAAGAAAAGCAAACCAGATCCCCTCAGAAAATGCATCAAAAGATGCAGCTGACAAGTTCTATCAGTGTGATGAATCATTCTCCTGTAACATAAGTCTTGGACGTCATATGAAAAAGCATGCTGGCACGCTTGGCAAAGGTATCGAGAAAAGATCGAATCATAGAAAAGCTTTTGTAGGCCACTCTCAGAGCATTCATCAGTGCAAGAAATGTGACAAGATTTTCAGCGATAAGAAATCCCTTAAGATTCATCGCCAGAGTCATTCAGAGATTCTTCCTTACAAATGTGGCGTCTGTGAGAAGGCATTCTACCAGAGCACCCAGATCGCCAAGCACATGCTGACCCATTCAAGATACCAACCTTTCAAATGTGACTTATGCGACAAGTCATTCTGCCAGAGAGGGGGTTTGAACCGCCACCGCCGTTGCCACACGGGGGAGAAGCCCTACAAGTGTGATCACTGCGATGAGAGCTTCCGAGAGCGAAGACAGCTGATCTGCCACGTTGCTATCCACAAGGGTGAGAAGGCATTCTCTTGTGAGGTCTGTGGCTGTTCTTTCAACCATGGTAGCTCTCTTTCGCGTCATATGGCCTCTCACTCCGGGGAAAAAAAGCACCGATGTGAGGTATGTGATAAAAGGTTCTATCGGAGTGGTCATCTAGCAAGACATCTACTTACTCATGCAGCTGTATAATAGATCTATGCGGCACTCTAGCCATCTATCTATCTAACCCTTACCCTAACCCTTTGAACATCTGTGGATAATTATTCATGATATAACAAATAATTTCCAGTTCAGGGGAAAATGGTTAATCTTAACCAGATGTTGATGACCAATCAGAAATGCTAGAAGTCTGTCCCTGTGAATGTCCTAAATGAAGAACAAAAGCAATTTCTTGGAAGTTTTTACTACAAGCACAGCCACTGTGGAAAAGTAGTGTCATTCAATTTGTTTCTATTGAACATAATTATTTTCTCCATTATCTCTGAAGATGTTGCTTGTCTTTGTGCGAGCTCAACCCATTGTTAAATACACTTCCTGTGATACATCCTGAGACAAGCTGCACCTTGAAAGATAATGGAAAAATGTAAAATTTTGTGTGCAAAATGTCTGAAGAGTTGTACAACTAGTCCTGTCCCTTTGAAGCAACGCGGTAAATTTGGGGGTCACCTGATATATTAAATTGAGATTGACTTTTAAACTTTCATTTTTTTTTTTTTATGATATATTTTTCTGTTTTATCCAAGGGTTTCATTTTCTAAAAGAGGCCCCCGTCTTACAAAGAGTCGTGATTGATTCGATCAACCACAACTATGGAAAGTCAGTAATGTCAACATATAAAAATGCATGTTTGTTCAAAAAAAATTCTAGATATGATGTATATGTATATTCATTGTTTTCTTGACAACTAGTGCGCTGCCCTTTCTTTGCAAAAGGACATTGCGCAAATTTCCTGTAGGAAAAATTACGACATTGATGGATTTTCATATAGTTCAGGTTGATTGGATCAATCACAACTCTTTGTAGGGATCCTGGAGTGCCAAACCCAACAAACGTGGAGCACTATGAGTATATAATAACTGACTATCGATCATTAATACCATTTTGTTACATGTACCTTAAACAGTATTTAATCATTGCGTTAATGATGAATTGTACGGTAACTCTAATCTGCCAAATTATTTGCCAACAATCTGTGGAAAGCCATTAAAGTGTTATTTTCAGACATGCAGTATAATTTGGAGTGAACTTTTGCTATTTCTCCATGCTACAAAACACAATCGATTAGAAGGAATGAATACCATCTATCTATTTTGTGCAATAGTGTTATTTTCTATCATACAAACTTATAAATCTTAAAATTGTTTTAAAAAGTTTTATTTAAAAGTATTGAAAATCAATAAAAAGTATTTTCACCGCCATGGTTAGAAATCATTTAAATTACAAAGTTGCAAAAATATTGTTTGAACAAAGAGTATATGAAATAACAGACATATATTATCAGAGCATTGATTAAAAAGTAAAGGAAAAGCAGGCACACAAACTGCTTAAAAAATTACTTTGCCTTGTCAATGTGCGAGTGCCCGAAAACAAGGGTGATACATGCTTATGTTCTACGACAGGATCAATATCCTTTCTCTTATGCAGGGATTACCACAGTTGATGGTAGATACTGTGTCTATGACATTTTGTGATCCTTTGCGGTGTTCTTGCTACTCAGTATCAGTGCTGCCAATAAGTAGGATTTTATCATATTTACATGAAGTAGGATTTTTAAGGGGAAAGTGACACTAAATAGGATTTTTCACCTAGATATAGGACTTGTGAAACCTGTAAGAATTGTCATTTTTGGTACGTTTTTCAAAACTTTAAGCCTGAAAATTTTGATTTTGGGCTTGAAAATAGGCTAAAAGAGTGAAAGACATGATTACAGTATACACAGTATTGAGCATGATCGGTTCATCACGGACGGACATTTGATAGATTTTGAAAATTTTGAAGGCTTGTAACAAATTAGGAATAAGATGAACAAGGTTCCTTTGTGTTTTATAGTGAAGGGTAGGACAAAGTATGCTGAATGATGAAAAAAGTTTGTTGCCATGGTTACCTACAAACATAGGTATCCACTAAATGTGCCATATCACGGACGGACATGATAGAAATGTGGTTTTCAAAATTTTTGTACATTTTTATTGTTTCTATCTAAATAGCTTAACATTGACCAATAATTGTAAATGCAACTAATACTCAGGTATTTTAGCTTTTATGTTTAGCATATTGAATTCTTAACCAATATCAAACTCCTGAGAGAATTGCAAACATTTTCCATCACGGACGGACATCTCGGACGGACATCACGGATGGACACTACTAAAATACATTGAAAGTACCTTGTAAGAAGTTCTTATCACATTTTTGAGGAACAAATGCTATTGTATTGATGATTTGTACATTTTTTAATATGATTAAACAGTATTAGTTGCACAATCAAGTTGCTACAACTTGATTTAAGTTGTAGCAACTTGATTTCTATGCTAGACGCACAGTATAATCCACACATATGATTGCTTTAAACACATTTCTTGTCAAAATCAAATGTAAAGAATGTCCTAATGCACATTGTCTTCTTTTCAAATTATAGAATACTGGTAGGTACCAAATCAACATCTAGTTGATCAATGACATGTTGAATCCTGATACAAGTATTTTATGATATCATGATGATACATGTTAAAACATTTTTAGGCATTAATTTTCCAAGAGCAAAGATGTTTTTTTAGGTCCATTAACTATTAAAATCCAAAAGATTCACAGGTCGCTGATCCTTATGCTTGTTTGGTGGATCAAGTATGACCACAACACTTGTCAGAGGCTTTCTTCTATTAAAGTCATCTTTTGCCCATATTAAAGGGGAAACATCCCATAACATCATCAACCCTCATGTATTTAGGTGCTGATAGAATCAAAAATTGAAATCGATAAATCATATCACAATCAAAAGCTTATTAAACTTCTAAACAATGTAGTGCAAGCTTTATAAATAGTATGCATTTTCAGTTTACCAGATATAAAGCAATTTGCTTTAATAAAAATAGCTCCAAGATGGACTTTGAAAAAAGTATTATTGTACTTTTTACAAGCCTAAAGACTGTGGTGTCATGTTCTGTTCGAATCCATAGGTTTATACATGGAAAAAAATTGATGATTTTTCTGCTTATCAGATTATGCATTCTACTTTCTTCTTTTACATCACTTTCTGCAAGCTTGTATTGATGAAATCTACAGTTTGGGACTCATTCTTGCCATTTTTACTTCCTGCTTTTTTGGCATACATGTAGCTTTCCAAAGTCTCTATCTGCAATTCTGCATTCCAATTATGTTTAACAATTTTTCCTGACAACAATTTAGCCCCAAATCCCAAAATAACAGCCAAACAAAGATATCCAAAAAATTGTGAAGAGTTGTAAGTTTCCATCCATTTGAGTTCTGAATAATTCTCAGTGCCATTTTTCACTGAAAATCGAAACTAAAATTAAATTTGTAATCTGCTCAGCAAAGTTTCTCATTTGCGTGTATGGATCTTTCCACAGTATTAGCTTTTAATGCTCACTTGTCCATCCATGATGAAATTAATGTCCGTCCGTGATCATTTTTTATTGATTTATGATATGCATAAAATGTATGGATTTTAGCTATGTTCAAATAAAATGATATACAGTGTATAGTGACATACTTCTACACACTTTTATTTTTGTTTCTATTCTGATAAAGAATAAAAAACTAAATCCATACATATTATCCTCAATAAAAAATGATCACGGACGGACATTAATTTCATCACGGACGGAAATTTCAAAATCTACCAGAAAAATTTACTTCATATATTTTTTTTCTCCTATTTATGTTTGATGATAGATTAATGTTCAGAGTGCAAGAACATCCAAACCAAATTAGAGTAACTTTGAAAACAATAAAACTAGAGTGAATTGAATTCGAGTGAATTTACTTTGTCCGTCCGTGATGAAATTAATGTCCGTCCGTGATCATTTTTGATTGAGTTTATGATATGGATGAAATGGATGGATTTCAGCTACGTTCATATTAAATGATGTACAGTGTTTAGTGAGATACCTCTACACCTTTTTATTTTTAATTTCTATTCTGATAAAAAATAAAAAACTTTTCATCTTTTTTTTCATCACGGACGGAAATTTCAAAATGGAAATGTTAACACCTACCAAAAAAAATTAATTCCTAATATTTTTTTTCTACTGATTTATGTTTGATAATAGATTACTGTTCAGAGTGTAAGAACATCCAAACCAAATAAGAGTAACTTTAAAAACCATAAAACTAGAGTGAATTTAATTTAAGTAAAAATGTCCGTCCGTGATGAGAGGTAACAGCACCCCCGTGAATAAAATGGACTGTTCCAGTACTTTCGGAATCATCAATCTTCATGAAACTAAGTTCTTTGAAACCTGAGATATCAAATATTATTTTAAAAGCAATTTTGATAGAAATACCTAAAAAAAAAATTTCACCTCAATGCTAACCCTTAACCGATCATGCTCTATTATGTATAAAAAGATAAAGATATAGAAAGATATGTGACATCATCAGTCCACCTAATGAATATTCATGACGATGTGCATATAACTGTTTTCACAAGGTTGGAAGCCCTGCAGTATGACTCTGGGGGCTAAATGTGGTTTTATTCAGTCAAAGAATACACCTCGTGAATATTCAATATTCATTTATAAACACAAATCAGAAAGTTATTAACAACTCAAATATGTAGTCATCTTGGTGCATTATCAGTGTAGGCATGCTAAATCAGGGGGTCATAGTATGCAGCACTTAGAAACATTTGTATGTATAGTGCTACATGTATATAAAGGTTGCATATTGTTATTGATATTATTAATATTATTCATATAATTTTAAAGCAAGGTTGAATATTGTGGGTTTGAATCATGCAGAGGAAAGAATTGAATTTGCTTTGTTTTTCTTTCTCTTTTTTTCTGGGGGGGGGGGGGCTTTGAGGTGTTTTTTTTTTAAGAGAGACGGTCCACTCACCATATTCATCTAATATCCAGTTGGTCCAATAGCCATTAAGCCCATACATGTAAGGAGCATTTTGTCTAATTCGACTTAGTGTTAATTGAGCGAAATTAATGAAAATGAAATGGATATTGGACCAACTGGTTATGAGACAAATTGTACTAGACGAACTTGTGATTAGACAAAGTGATGATTTGACCAAATGGACTTGTTGGACAAAATGTTGATGGACGGAATGGCATTAGACCAAATTAAGGTAGACCATGTGATGAGTGGACGAGTTGGCAGTAGACAAATGGGCAATTTACCTTTTCAAGTCACTAAATCAAGTTTAAAATTATATCCATTCAGTTCTATTATCTAAAGCTTGTATATAAATAACATGTATATGAAGGCCTATGTGTTACAAGAATATTTACATGTTTTACCATGAATCTGATATGAAATATTTCAATGTCGCAACATTCATCACTGCTGCTATATGGGTTAGATTACGCAATTCATAGTAGACTGCCAAATAAATTTTATGGAACAATATGAAAGTGACAATACTCTTGTTCAGTGTTGCTACGAGTCAAAATAACATGTGGTTACATTCTTGATCTCTGACATACATACATACATACATACATACATACATACATACATATATATATATATACATCACCAATTTTTCCAAAGGGTAGATAGCTCTGGGGAACCTTGATTTAAGCTACGCCTACCATTGTTCTCTTCATCCATTTCTTTACAATATTTAAATAAAAAGAGTTGCTAAAGCTGTTGTACATGTATAACTTTACACATTTGTATACTTTCTCCCATACGTGTACTGTATCAAAGCCATAACTTTGATCCAGCTGAAGCATGGCGGCTTGTCATTGTTCGAAACCCACCTTCACCCGACAAAGGAAATTATAATTGGTATAGTGTCGAAAATCTGTCTATCTGACGGTCTATCGGATCGGGGTCGCCCTAGCCACTAACCCGCCTCTGTGGTCTAGTGGTTAAGGCTCCGGCGTTCAAAGCTGGGGGCCCGGGTTCGATTCCCGGCAGGGACATTCTTTCGGCATCACCAATTTTTCCAAAGGGTAGATAGCTCTGGGGAACCTTGATTTAAGCTACGCCTACCATTGTTCTCTTCATCCATTTCTTTACAATATATACATATATATATATATATATATATTCTCTTTCAATTATTGTTTTTTGAGGAAGGTTTATGACCGTAGGCCTACACATACGTGAGCCGATTAAATGACGGTCCACCCTGTTAAAAACAAGGGGAAAGGGGGGGGGGAGGGGGGAAGGTGATATTCATAAAAGGAGAAAACAAATCAAACGAGCATATCGTTGAAATATTTATCAAAATCGGATGTAAATTTGGGAAGTTATGACATTAGCTTAATTTAACAAAACAATTTTATGCACGTATTTTTCAGTATGCAAATGAGGAGACCGATGAAATCACCCACTCCCTATTTCATTTTTATTTTATTATGTAATTTTTCTAAATGTTCTCCTTATTGTCATGGAAACAAAGTTTTCGCGGAAAGTGGTTTACGGTACACTATGTGTTAATGTGTTAGAGTAACGTCCTGGAAGGACTGAGATAAAAGTGGATAGAGGTAGACGTGAAAAAGGTGAGGCAGTGGAGGTTAGAAAGTAAAGTGTTCCTTTCGGAATGAGTGTCGTCCTGAGCGGGCTGTAAACCAGAAGGAGTGGAAAGCTTGAGTAGTAGACAAGTGACGGGCTTGAGTAGAAGGCTGGTTGAGTTTTGAGAGAGGCTTTAGTTGATGAGAGAAGGCTGACTTATTAAGTCGGAGAATGGGGGGAGCTGCATGTAGAGCACGAGAGAAGACCCGACTTGGTCTCCAGGGCCCCGTCTTACGAAGGGTTACGATTGACCACAACTATCATGACTATGGAAATCCAGCAACATCTACATTGCATGTTTTGTTCAAAACATTTTCTTTATGTGCAAATTTCCTGAAGAAAAAATTGACATTGATGGATTTCCATACAGTTGAGATTGACCGGATCAATCATAACTCTTCCACTCTTAATTGAAGTCCAGTCAACCTGCCCCAAAACGTCCGTCTTCGTGAGTCCATCTTGTCCACTTGTCCTAAACGTTTTTTCAATCATTTTTCAAGGGTGGACTTTACCTTTCTTATTAAACCCCGATTCAACCAATCAAAAACGTGCATACGGAACATGCGTTTTTTATAAGTACTCCTTTCCCCCAACGCGTCCCAGATGACGTACATGCCTGCTAACTGTTGTTTCATTGGTCGGAATGCAACACTTTTCACTATAGCTTATAACTTCAAACTTTGGAAGAGGGCCCGCCTATTTACCTTCTTTCACAAAAGAAGGAATTTCGCACTGCAAACAGTGATGTTTGCCTTTCCATTCGTTTCTGCTTTGGTTTTGCTAGGAGCATGTTTAACTCGTCAAATGTCACATAGTGAATGATTAACTCTTCTGGGCGATGTCAAGGGGTTTTACGGGTGCATATTGTACAAATATTACTATTTGGTTTCTACATCCATTATATAATTGTATTATAAAGAGGCGTAATTATAACCTCGATCAGAATAAGCGCATCAAAGTGAAAGACTCCATATCTAAGATGTAAATATCAGGAGAAAAAATGTTTCAAGGCGACATAGATCTTAATTATAATTGTATTTTTGGTACAATGATATCTGCTCGGGCGACAACTCCGATGAGAAGTTAACCACCAAACTAAATAAATCCTAATCGTTATCTTTACGTTATTTTGAACCAAGAATTATATTACAATCCTCTCTAACACTTTGCCCTCTGAGATATTGTCGCAGGAGTAAATGTGTCGCCGTCCCGGGGGGGGGGGGGGGGCACTTACATTGACGAGTGGATACCATGCGCGACCAAAAAAACACGTAAAAAGGATGTCCTTTTCACGATAGGGCACGTTACGTACGTAACGTGATAAGGGTGTCAAAAACACAAAAATAATGAAAAAAGGGTGTCTATTTCGCTAGGAAAATTACGTGCTTAGGGTCGAATTTGCGCGAGGTGTAGAAAGTGGGGTCGTACTAAACCAAATAAGGTAAAGCCGACGACTGAAGGACCCGTAACAATAAAACATTCCTGTACTTGTTTAGGGGTTCATTTCAGGGAATATTTGCCAAGATTATCGTTTTGTTTCCAATACTTGTTAAGGGTAGGGTTTCACGCGCCAATACTTGTTAAGGGGTGCATTTTCAGAATATGGAAATTACGTGTTTAGGGTGCTTTTCGAGACCCCATGGTCGCGCATGGTATCCACTCGTGAATGGAAGTGCCCCCCCCGGGGTCGCCGTTTTTTCCCCCTCTTTTTTTTAAATATTACTTCCTTGTAAAAGCCTTGAGCATCATTGTTAGATGTTTTGCGTAATCCAGTCTTACCATAATTATCAAGGATGTTGTTGACCACAATAAAAAACTAGACAAATTTGCAAATTAAAGATCCATTTATATTATAATAATATGTCCATTTATATAGCGCAGTTTCTATGTGCATATACTCAACTGTACCTCATAATATTCACGGTAACACACACGAGCACACCCGCGCACATCCATGTTTTCCCACACACACACGGTCTAAACTCCCCGGGGGTCTAAACTTTGTCTTCACAGCGTATAAATGTCATGATCATGATAACGGCTGTAGCTAAGCCGCCATATTGATAGGCGCTAAAGCGTTCAAGATATAAATCCTACCGGGTACCCATTCACCTCAGCTGGGTCGAGTGCAGCACAGTGTGGATAAATTTCTTGCCGAAGGAAATTACGCCATGGCTGGGATACGAACCCACGACCCTCTATTTCAAAGTCCGGAGACTAATCCAATGGGCCACAGCGCTCCACGCTTCTATGTTTTGTAAAGACAAAATATAGAAGCTGAAAAAAAGTCGAAAAGTAGTACAACTTGATATACCTCATAATAGTCACCCTAACACACACAAGCATACCCAAGCAGGCACGCACATCCATGTTTTCCCACACACATGGTCTAAACTTTGTCTTCAAAGCGTAGAAATGTCATAATCATGATTTATGGAATGATATATCTGATTGGGGGAAATACATGCGTGTAAAGGCAATGGATTCGAAAAGTTTTATGCTGGTATCACCGGTTTAGGGTCTGTATGGTCTTCAAACGTTCATGACAATCATAACAAATGGAATAAACATATTTGGTACAAACACTTGGTAGAAACATCAATTTGGGATTTCGGGTATGTTGTTTTAGTTGGTGACAACATTTGCTCATGCAGGCCGGTCTAAATATCTCAGACGGCATATGGTTATAGTTAGTATTGTAATACAGTTTTTAGTTCAGAAACCGTTATATGTTTATACATATCCTACCTTTACACACTGTCAAATAAAAAATTGGTTACCAACAGTTCATCAAATTGTCGCCCTACATGACTGTATAGACTAAGTGGTGCTGAAAAAGTGGGCTGGAGAGGGAATCTGAATTTCAAAAAGAAGAAATGTTGAGCTAGATGGCAATATACCGAATGATTGGTGTATTAATTGTTCTGTAAAGAACTAGAATGCAACCGTCTGAGATGAGATCATAGTAGACCAAATGGGTGTGAAAAAACACCTTCATGGCCCGTATTCTGAAGTCGGGTTTAACTTAAACTCAGGTTTAAAGTTGTGGTTAAGTATGGACAGCCAATTGTTACATAATCACTAACAGTAGAGATATCATACTTTCAACTCATTCGGCTCTCAAATCATTCATAATTGTGTAGGAAGTATTAATAGATGATTGTCTTCACCATCGAATAATCAGGAAAGAGCACAGTAAACATATGAAACATACAACTTAATAAAAATTTTGATACTTTTGGCTTCCCATACTTCGACCACAACTTTAAACCTGAGTTTAAGTTAAACCGGACTTCAGAATACGAGCCCATGGGTGCAGAATCCAAACAAAACGTACATCCAATACACAGTATACATAATAATAATAATAATAATACATCATTTATTAAAATATGAACTGTATCAAAGGTACTCGCTTTTGAGTTATGTGTATTGATGAGTTGCAAGATTTCTTTTTTGTACTTCTCATGAATACTAAAGAAAACAAAATACTGCTCTAAAGTCATAATCATATATGAGATGATAATTATAATACTGATAATAATATCATGATATTAAAACTAATAATAACAAGTACATAAATAATTACAATATAAAATCTCATTTATCTTTTCAAACCAAGAATGGCGGCTGCTTTTAGTACAACTTGGAATGAAGTTTTTTAATCTTATCTATTATCATACTTTTCTCGAACATTCCCCCGCCCCCCTGCGAGCAACTGCATCAAGAACATGTTATTCTTAAAGTTGCCATTGTAAAAACACGCGCACCCTGCCACAATGGAAATGAAATGAATGGCAATATAATCTCATAATTATATCTATTAATTAGGCTTGGACAATATTATTGATCATCCTGAACTCAACATTGTGGGTCCAACTATTACTTTAAATGAACGTCAAAGTGGTAGATTCAGGAGAGAAATAAATACACAATGTATAGAGACCCTACTTATGGATGTATAGGCTAAAATGATAATAAACAGAAAAGTATCAAGGTACACTGTAAAAATGAAGTGCTAATTTAGCACTTAAAGTGCTTGTATAGTGACTGCACTACGAGTGCTGATTTTCTAGTTTAAATTTGAACTAAAAAATCAGCACTCGTAGTGCAGTCACTATGCAAGCACTGTAAGTGCTAAATTAGCACTTCATTTTTTTACAGTGTATATGAGTGTAGCTGCACTGAATCTACATTGACTCTTTGGTATATAAAGAAGGTGATACGTATATGATTATGCAAATGTAACAGATATTACAAAATTTTCGCATAAATCTAATGTAATGGATAATGTCCAATGTAGGATCAGGCGTACTGTACTGCATAATTGCTTCACACCCATTTCCTTTTTTTTTTATCAATAACTTGGAATAATGTTACCCTGTTCTATCAGAAGCAAGACGGGGGATGTGGAGGGCATAATAATCCAAGACAGTAAAGGCATACGTTAATATGGCGGGCTACAAACAAAAGTACTTAGCATATTAAGTGTCAATAGCATTGTGTTAGGATATATGAATAACAGATTTGCATTGGCAACTCTTTGTTTTCAGGAGCATGATCATCGAGATCCAACGATGTGAATTACCCAGTGGAGCTTCACATGTTTTTTTTCATTGACTTTCACTGAGTGCTATCCGCCAATCAGATGGAAAGATTTACCGTAGTTTTTAACATTTGTCGACAAAAAACAAAAAACACCTCATGAAACGCCCCTTCCCCCTCCCCCCTTCCCAATATGAATATCAACTTTGGCCGAAAAATGCCTCAAAAAACCCTACAAATCATCCGTCATGGCTCTGAGGGGTTTTCTAGCATCAACGAGGGTCGGACTTGGCCTTTCACCTTCAACAAACTTCATGGGTAGCTGTGTTGAATACCGAGAGAAAATCTTCGAAATCACTCTGATTACAATAGCAATGACCTATAAACATAAATAACACAATAGGCACCGTCAATAAAAGGCACATGGGCTAGAAAGTTCTTGTAGAATTTCATAAGAGTTATGCAATGAGCACTGACCCCCCTGTAAACGACAAATATGTAGAGTGTACACTGCAGCGTCTTACTAAACAGTCAAGTACATTTAACATGCCCGTTTAAACAAAAAACTGTGATTACTATGTGTAAGTGTCGCAACATCATTTTCACGTCTTCACTCCCCCCCCCCCCCCTTCACCAATTCCCTTTACGTTATCGGGCCTACTTATATAGACTATGAAACAATGAAAGGCTCTGGAATCATGGTATCAAGAAGTGTCTGTCTAGTTTCTCCTTAGTACAATACTTTGGCTTCCATCCTCTCAGTCAACACTGAAACAGTTCTGTTGTCTCATTTTATGTAAGCACCTTAAAATGTTTTTATCCGGATTTGAAGAGAAGGACGGCCACCTGTCCAAGGTAGAAGTAAATGAAATGCTTGGTCTCGTGCGTGACGTAGCTGCCGAAGTTACGGCCCACAATGCAATGCCAGGTCGGGTTATACTTCTTGTCGAACTCCTTCTTGATGAAGGCAGCGATGTCCTTCTCGATGTTGAACTTCTCCATGGCCTGGGTGGCGCACTCGACGGCATCGCTTTGCATGTCCTCCGACATATCAGCGTTCTTGATCACGGCCTTGCGGTCAGTCATGATGAGGGTTCAGTAAAGGTTTCCCTGCAAATGATCAAACAAAGAATTTTACGGTCAAATTAGGAGTAACGAGGTGGTTGAGTTTACGGTGACCCGACTTTGCTCCTACATGTACAATTGCTCCGGGTTTAATTTCGTCTATAAGACTACCACACACCTTGCGACTGTTCGCGATTAGATTTTGGAACAAATCGCATTTTGCTCATTTTCTGAAAATGTGAATGGAACATATCATTTTATTTGAGGTTAAAATTAATTGAAAGAATACTGATATTACTATTTTGAAAGATTGCAGGCCTTTATTTTGGAGTAAAGGCCAAATTAGTTTCAAATCGTAGCCAATCGTACGACTGCTATGACGTCATTACGACTAAATATTAAATTTGCTTTTATTCTAAGAAGGATGATAGCAGAGTCACATATTTGAACATAGGTATTCGTACGATGATTTCGAACATTACACAGTAAGATATTCCAAGTCTCAATATTAGCATCAAATTCTACCACGTTTTATTCCAAAATTGAGTGCAGACCAATCGGAAGGTGTGCAGTCGCCTTAAGATGTAGGGTTAAGGTTGCAATAGGGTTTTGTGTTAGGTTATTAAAGAGTTAGGTTTAGGGTAGAGAAGACCGGGGACAATTTTAACACGGGGCAAATGTAACAGAGGCTCCCATTGCAAGCAGAAACAAGCTACAAGGATAAGCATTTCACGTAGTACAGAGCATGCGCATTTCATCGCTCCACATGCTGTTCGAGTGTAAGCAACGGTTCGTGGAACTTCCTCATGTTTAGTAGGAAAGTAATATCTCGCATTACATGTTTTTCTTCTGGACAAATGTGTAATTGAGCTATAGCCGTCCAATTCATTATATAGAAAGTATGTTCTTATGCCGTCCGATTTGACTAACATTCCAACGAGGAACACCCATGCTAAGATAGAAACAAAAAATCTTTCCAAATTTGGCCACCCTCCTCAGGGGCAGATGTTACACCGTGCTACAATTGCCCCTGGCACTTTATGAAAGTGTTAAAAATAAAGCTCAGAAAAGAGAATTGCATAACTTGAAACCTATCTGGTCGCATTTCATAAGTTGGGTTTGCAAAATGGGTGGCGGATGAACAATTTTACACACGGTGCCATGGATAAATTGTTGCTATATCACAGAATCTTGACCAAATTTGTTGAGTAAGATCTCATTTTGAAGCTAGAACTATAGGCTAAATATATTACTATAAATTGGATCAATACAATATTATCAGGAACTAAAATTATAGCACATTAAAGGTCGAGTCCACCCCAGGAAAATGCTGACTTGAATAAATAGAGAAAAATCAAACTCGCATAGTGTTGAAAATTGCATCAAAATCGGATGTAAAATAAGAAAGTTATGACATTTTAAATTTTCGCTTATTTTTCACAAAACGGTGATATGCACAACTAGGTGACTCAGTCGATGATGTCCATCACTCACTATTTCTTTTGTTTTTTATTGTTTGAATGATACAATATTTCATTTTTTACAGATTTGAAAATAAGGACCTACTTGACTGAACCATATAGTATTAAACAATGCTAATTCCACATGTTCAGGGAGGAATTAATCGTTGTATCACTTGACAATGTGGAGAAAATTAGAACATTTCATACATTTTATATAACAAAATACAAAAGAAATAGTGAGTGGATGACGTCATAGTCTCCTCATTTGCATACCTGCCAGGATGTGCATATAACTGTTTTGTGAAATTAAGCGTAACTTTAAAATGTCATAACTTTCTTATTTTACATCCGATTTTTATGAAATTTTCAGTGTTATGCTTGTTGGATTTTTCTCTTTTTATTGAAATCAACTTTTTGTTGGGGTGGACTTGTCCTTTAACTTTGAAGTAACGGGGTGGCAAGGCCGCTGGATGCGGTGAATGATAAAATGTTAATCAAACTTAATTAACAACTTAATATAATATGTAATATGATTGTCAGCCTCATATTTCTAGGCAGTTACAAAGCAGGGAACAACTAAATGTTATAAAAAAATTGATAACTTTGAAAATATGCAGGAATTAAATACACGTCCGTCGGTTCTAAGCTGCGACATAATAAATTAGTAAACTGAATAAATTTGGTTAATAATTTAATTTGTAATCTTAATATTTAACACAAATGTTGTGGATCATTGCAACAAACATTTCTACCCATGATGTAGTCATTTTAACAAGCATATAGACAGTGACAGGCATTTTGGGGGCAGAGATATGAAATTAAATATTGTTAATTATTGTAATATGCATACAATATAAACATATAATCATTCGATTTTTTTTTACAGATTTAATTATTGATGTTACAAGATTAAAATTGCAAAATACTAGGGTGATCCAATGTTGCATTAACTTTTGACACCATTTTATGTGCACATTGTACAGCAGGTCCAGTTTGAGAACACATTTCAAAATTCATATTTACATTGACGTCAATGTAATAACTAGCTGTTAATTAGTCATATTAAGGAAAAATAAAGGTACTTGAGACTCAAAACTTTTTTATTATTATTTACAGAATGTTGATACCTATCAAAATCAACAATTTGTGGGGGGATTTTTGTTTCCTGTTCGCGAAATTGGATCACCTTATGACATGCGACCATCTGTCAATCATTTATTTTTTACAAGGAAATGATAGCCTTTAAGGCTATTATATACATGTATAAGTTTAGAAATTTTGGTCTGCATAGCTCGGGACATAACTGAACATAAATCTGTAAAATTTGTTGTCACGATGCAAAATATGACTTTTGTCTAATAAAGTTTATGTTTGTGTTTAGTCGTATTCAAAACCTTCCGTGTTTTCGTGTTTTTTCTGTTTTTCATAATCAATATCACTTTGCTTGAAACGAATAAGTTAGAACACGAGGAGAGTGTACTATTACAGGTTCCTCTAATGTCAAAACTGTAAGTCTGAGTACAGGCTTAATTGAAATAAAAGCACACCACACGAGTAGCTTTGTCGATAAGCTAAAACATGATAACGTTTCTACTGTTTACAATGTAATTTTTTGTAATAAGTTCACACATGATGAATAATAACTTTGAACATAATAGATATGGATAACTTATATTTATCAATGAAATAAAATTCCCAGCCAAAGGCTGAATAACATGAATTTGTAAAGAGTAAAATTCGCTTCCATCATGGGCCCCATGTTTGGGTGAGATAGAGTTTCGAGAAACTAAACATAATTTTATACGCCTAATATTTGATCTTTCACGATTATAATTGCCCTTTGGAATTTCGGCGTTGATGAATAATATTTAATGCCACGCCCTATCATCATCGGTATAATTTAATAACAATATGCGTTATAATTAGATGATTCTTAAAGAAATGAAACAATCATAAAAAGGGGTTTTGGCGAAAATGTTTAAAGGATTACAACTTTATTCATCAATTTTTATATTTTGCAGTTTCAAGTTTATGACGTCATCGGCAATTACCTATCAATCATTTCAGAGGCAATGCTAAGTTGAATAACCCACGATTTAGATTCCTTGCACAGTTTGGAGTGGAGTTTTCCCACAAGACATGCAAAATTAACATGAAACTTAATAGTAAATCACACATTTTAGAAGATGAGGATAAATATATTAGAGAATAAGCTGGTGGTAAAAAGCGATGAAGGGCCTATTGCACATAGTTAATTGCACATGCCCCTTCCAAGCCATATGTCTGCTAAAACATCTATACAATGACCAGGAATGCGAACATACAGTCTAATTATTCCATATGATTACAATAATCGAATACACAAACATATGATCCCTGCCATGCCTGCGGCTGTGCGCCTAGTCCGAGTTTCGTCCGTCTTCATAATGATTTTGTGTGGGATTATATTTATATAGACATCACATAGTATTATAATTCTGAAACCTGTTAGTACGAGTAATTCTAGCCGAAAATGAACATTACTTACAATTATCTGAAGAAATTGAAAATGATGGGTGCTCCTGATTTCCAAGCCTTTGCACGATGACTTGTCTTAGACCAAATAAGCTCTGCGGACACTCAAAGGAAAAATCCCGCCAGTGGTATGCACTGATTTCCACACGATAGGGGTGACTGGCTCGCACACGACGTCTGCCTAGCAACACTCTACCACATTTACATCGCATAATCCTATTGGTCAACTCACCTCGCTGCCTGAGGCTTATAACAGTAGCTTATAACACATGTCTGGCGCGGGGATGTTGACATAGGACTTCGTTGGTCGACAATCCTCTTATTTAGAAACGTAGATCTACATAAAAAAGTTCGAGATTTCTTTGAACTACTGTCTTGCATAACTTGGATAACAGAAAAATAACAAAACGCTCTGTAATAAAAGTAATTTTTATATTTCAACATCATAATGGATCCGAGTGGATGTCAGGTTCCTAAACTAGTTTCTATGGTAACGGTTACCGCATGATTTTGAAACGTGTATATAGCGAATCAGGAATTTAAATTTATATGTTTCTTAGTTACCATTCTATCGCGCTATTTTGAAGGGGAAGTTCACTCTGACAAATGGCTTACTGTAAAATTAGCAGGAAAAAATATATATTGGTGGTTTGCGGAGGGTACATCAAAGATTAAGAAAGTTGTTAGAAGTTTGAGTTTTTGATCTGTGACGTCATATACTAGCAGCTGCCCCGTATTTTATTCACCAAAATATATACTTTTCAACGTTTTAATCAGTGGTTCATGATTGCCAAAAAAATATTTCAGGAGTGGATGTGAAATGATTTGTATGTTGATATACTTAGGGTACAATAAAAACCATTTTCATTTTTTTTTTAGAAAATGACATTTCATTTATATTTTTATTGCCATTTTTACCTTTGCCATTGTTACCTGTGCCATTTTTACCTTTGCCGTTTTTACCTCTGCCATTTTTACCTCTGCCATTTTTACCTTTGCCATTGTTACCTTTGCCATTTTTACCTCTGCCATTTTTACCCATGTTTACCTTTGCCATTTTTACCTGTGCCATTTTTACCTCTGCCATTTACACCGAGCCTATATATCAACTAAATGGGAATACGTAGAAATTGCGGACTTTGCATAAAGCCTATAAAAGTCAATAGGCAGAGATATTTCTTGAAGGACGGGTTGCTATATATAGGACTAAGCAAAGTGAGAGATAAAATAAGCGGAGAAAATGGATTTCTGAGTCTGCGGTCATACATACTTGTATTTCAATGGGAAGAATAAAATCACAATCTGTGGTCCTCAGTCTCATCTCAATCTCATCTGATCCGCTCGTCCAGTAAAGCCAACACACAATAGTGAGGATACACACAGATATATGTATTTATATATATATATATATATATATATACATATATATATATACATATATATATATATATATATATATATACATATATATATATATATATATATATATATATATATATATATATATATATATTTAAAGGGCAAGTCCACCCAAGAAAAATGTTGATTTGAATGAATAGAGAAAAATCAAATTAGCATAA
This sequence comes from Lytechinus pictus, assembly GCF_037042905.1. Classification (NCBI taxonomy): domain Eukaryota; kingdom Metazoa; phylum Echinodermata; class Echinoidea; order Temnopleuroida; family Toxopneustidae; genus Lytechinus; species Lytechinus pictus. Next base: position 22,083,380 of record NC_087250.1, read on the forward strand.
CGGTGAAAATTTCATCAAATTCGGATGTAAAGTAAGGAAGTTATGACATTTTAAAGTTTCGCTTACTTTCACAAAACAGTGATACGCTCATCTCAGTGTCATACAAATGGGACGATGATGTCCGTCACTCACTATTTCTTTTTTTTTTTTTTTTTTTTTAATTATGCAATATTTCATTTTTTTACAGATTTGACAATAAGGGCCATCTTGACTGAACCATATAGTATTAAACAATGGTAATTCCACATGTTCAGGGAGAAATTAACTGTTGTTGGAGGGGCAAATTAGAATATTTCATATAATAAAATACAAAAGAAATAGCTAGTGGATGACGTCATCCGTCTCTTCATTTGCATACTGACCAGGATGTGCATATAACGGTTTTGTGAAATTAAGCGAAACTTTAAAATGTCATAACTTTCTTATTTTACGTCCGATTTTGATTAAATTTTCAGTGTTATGCTTGTTGGATTTTTCTCCTTTTATTCAAATCAACTGTTTGTTGGGGTAGCCTATACGCTTGTTTGAATTTCCTGTTTTACTGAAATCGACGTTTTGATGGGGTAGACTTGACATTTTAAGATGACCACCAATAGATTATTGTGAAACATAATAGGCCTATACATGTAGTCCTTCTTACAGCACGTATTATCGCTATGTATGTACAGTGAATAAGTTTCAGCGCATTGGTCGAGAGATGGCGGTATTGTGCAATAAATATATATCTGATTGAGCATGTTGAGTATTGTACATGTAGTTGAGCTTTGGGTTTTTTTTTTTGGGGGGGGGGGATATACCAGTGGCTGGTATATATTTATATATGTATATATATGTGTGTGTGTGTGTGATAAATTTAGTCGACCCAAGAACACCTGGCGACAGACCGTTGAGGGCGCAATGTCTAATCTCCGACAGACCTGGGGGTATCACAGGCCTAATTCATTCCCCATAGACTCGTGTGTTAAATTGGCACTTTAAAAAATTCATAAAAAATAAGGATGAAATTCGGGGGTCGAATGTTTACTACCAGTGGATAGGATATATATCTGGCAATCCATATCTGACCAGAAAAGGGTCCCTCGACCGGCTCATTTTAAAAATAAATTGGCGTGTTTGAAGACATCGTCGGGGGGAGCAGATTCATCACCTCATTAAACAGCAAAATAGCCCTAATCCTTCCGCCAGTCAAAATATAGTCCAAAATTTGTGATATTTCTTCCCAATTTGGGAAAAGGAAGTTCAGTAATTACCAAAAATAGAATCAGTGTTAGATGGACAATCATATGCATACACTTTGTCAATCAGCCATATCAACAACAAAAAATAGCAATGGGTTGGCTCGAATGAATATCTATGGCCTGCCACGAGTGATTAGGACCGTGCAGCCTGGGGGCCGTCTTACAAAGATGAACAATCCATGAATAGCACACAGATCTCACCGAAGCGCAACCTGAATTTTTTTTATTATTCTACACTGATAATCGATTGCAACTATGAAGAGGATGGGAAAAAAGAGGATGGATGTATTAACCAAGCAATTGATGCTACCGCAAAGCACGAGCTGAATTTTTTTATTTCCGACAAGGAAACTCAACATTCTGAATCTCTTATTCAAATCAACTAAAACTTTTCCATTAACTGATCTGAAAAGGAATTGTTTGCAGTGACTCATGATTAGGATACGTTTCTCACCAATAAAATGGACAGAGCGCGATGCAAGAGTGGATAAAATCATAAGATATTCGACCTGAACTGGACTGGTCAAAGGACAAGTCCACCTCAACAAAAAGTTGCTTGGAATTAAAAGAGAAAAATCCAACAAGCATAACACGGAAAATTTCATCAAAATCGGATGTAAAATAAGAAAGTTAGGAGGTTTGAAAGTTTCGCTTAATTTAATAAAACAGTTATATGCACATCCTTGTCGGTATGCAAATGAGGAGACAGATGACGTCATCCACTCACTGTTTCTTTTGTATTTTATCATATGAAATATGAAATATTTTAATTTTCTCATCTTTGTCAAGTGAATCAACGAATTCCTCCCTGAACATGTAGAATTAGCATTGTTTACAACTATATGGTTTATTCAAGTTGGTCCTCATTTTCAAATCTATTAAAAAATGAAATATTGTATAATTCAAACAATAAAAAAGAAAATAAATAGTGAGTGAGGGACCTCATCGACTGTCTAATTTGCATGTCACTGAGAGTTGCATATCACTGTTTTGTGAAAAAAAGCGAAACTTTGAAATAACTTTCTATTTTACATCCGATTTTCAAAGAAAATTCCAGCATTATTTTTTTGGGGGGTGGATTAATTGTACTGTTAATATTTATTAAAAAGTGGATTTAACTGAATATGTTTTCACAATGATTTGTTTACAACCACTTTCTGTTCTTCAGAGTTTGAGTGTTGTCAGTATAATGAGCATACGGCCACAACAAGAATTATTTGTTTGCGTGCTCCTTTTCAAACACAGTAATGTTAAAACGGCTTAATGGCAGAGGGAGCATTATGTGCACCATCGGGGGATGTTGGTACCGCTTCCTGAATGACTCCTCCATCGTCTCGCTCTTGGAAGGATGTGATTGCGGACCGTAGTGGCAATTAGCAGTATTTTGAAGTGAAGATTCAGGTGCAAGGTTGATCCTAGTCTAGATCTAAAACCGGCCGCAAAGAAACGTTGTTAGCGCTAACAGAGCACTAACAGCACTATATTAGCGAGGTTTTGCCCGCACAGAAGCACAATTAATAGCCCATGGATCCTATGGTTAGCCCAATCACTAGCTAGCGCTGTACAAGGTCGCGCAGAAGCTAACACGTTTGAACTATTCACTAACCATGCTAACGGTGCCAAGGGCACCGATAGTGACAATGTTAGTGAATATCTCTTGCGGTCTTGCGTAAAAATTGTCTCCTTTGTTTATATCAAGTGCTTTAAAATAGACTTAGATCGAATTAAAAGGGTACTCCAGCCTATAGGGGCGGATCCCGTTTCTTCCAAAAGGGGGGCACATTTTTCTGAGAAAAAGTTTGACAAGCAAAAAAAAATTAAATCTAAAATTTAAGGTATTATTGTCCCAACAAAAAGTGACAAGCAATGAAGCAAAGAAAAAAGGTCCTTAATTGCTTCCAAGGGGGGGGGGCACACTTTGGTAAAAATGGCCGGCATGTTTACATTAAAAATTTTGATTATAGCTTTGGATCCGCCAGTGCTCCAGCCCCCAATGCATATGAAAGAAAACATAATGAAATTAGATGAGAAGACTGTAATTTCAATCAACAGAATTTGTCAATGGAAAGTAATGAAGAAAGATAAATAAGTGAACTGAATGAAGTGAACACTGTAGAGTATTTCTTTAAAACATTGATGCCTATCCATGCCACCATGAATACCCTAGAATGGAATTACCAACATGCAATTACAAAGCCAAGTCCCATTTTTCCTTTCCATGATTGCTATTATTACCTTGTTTTCCCCATTATACCTCGGTCACATTTGCTCTACAGCGGCCGTACGGCGAGTCGATAACAATCGTTTTATGCATATTTATTCAAACCAGCTGGTACCAAAAAAAATGTTAAAACGGCTGTTTTCGACTCGCCGTACGGCCGCTGCGGCGCGCCGTAGAGCAAATGTGACCGAGGTATATACCAATCATACAGTGGCGTACCTAGGATTTTCCACAGGGGGGGGGGGGGGGCAAATTCGTCCGCCAAAAAATTTGACAAGCAAAAAAAAAAAAGGTCTTCAACCACAAATAAAGGCTCTCTTCCGCCTTTGGCTTTACTGGACGAGCGGATCAGATGAGATTGAGATGAGACTGAGGACCACAGATTGTGATTTTATTCTTCCCATTGAAAAAAGTCTTCAAGACTCGTCAGGGGGGCAGGGATATGTCCCTTGCATGGGTTGTGACTCGTCAGGGGGGCAGTCTGCCCCCTCTGCCCCCCCCCCCCCCCGTAGGTACGCTAGTGCAATCATATGTACATGTTGTGATTATGTTGGTGATTGCAAAACCATTGAAGGTCCCGCCAGCGAAATTAAGCAAGTTCGTAGTTCCATTCTGCGCATGATCAGAAGATTCTGCGCATGATCAGAGAAAGGTCATTTGTACTAAAGTGGCATGGTGGTTTAAAATTTAATGAGATAAGCACCCACTTTGGTGTCTTGATTATTCATATATTCTTTTCAATTGTGTTTTTCATTTGCATCCACAAAGAACAAAAATGCGTCCACGACTGGTATTTCACTGCAGTTTGCTAAGTACATTATACAACATGCTATGATATGCATTCAAAGTAGAAATGCAACAAATACCTTCATGGAGTCTTCAATGGTGTGCTATTCTAGTCACCTGGTATAATTCAATTTCTTCATCCTGCTATGTAAGGCATGCATATGTTATATCCTGCTTTGAAATCTGCCTATCATAATGAAATAAATGAAAGGTCATTTGACCAAAATTGTCCCTGATGTAACTCCGAACTGGTCAATTCTGGAAGCCAATATGAATATTCATGACTTGCGTCTTCGGAATAAGAGTACGCATGAGCGTGGACTTTTCAAATTAGCGTTCACGTTGCAACGAATGAATCGGCACTCTCAAATTTATGGTGGCCCTGAAGGGACATCGCAAATATAGACCAAATCGCGAATATTCACGACGAAATTCACGACGTCGTGAATTTCGTCGCCAATTTCGTCGTGAATTTGTTTTGCTTGCCTGGGCGGTATGCAGCGGGTTGAAACCAAATCGTCTGCTGCTTATTCCTCCACTGCAGGGTCGATCTACATTCATTTAGTCTAATGCAATTCTGTCCATTAACTTTTTGCCTAACAACCATATGGTCCAATAAACATTTGGTCCAGTCATCACTTCGTCTAATCACCAGTTCGTCTATGACCATTTCGTCTCATAACTAGTTGGTCTAATATCAATTTTATTTTCCTTAATTTCGCCCAATTTTTTTAACAAAAAAGGAGGGAAAAGAGAGGAGAAAAAAAGAAGAGGAGGAAGACGAGTTAAAAAAATAAGATGAGGGGAGGACATGGAAATAAAAAGAATCTTTCATGTCACTATATAAAATTTTCGCTCGCGCTCGCATTGCCTGTCAGGTGTTCCAGGGGCGGATCCAGCCTTCGCCAATAGGGGGGGGGGCGGAATTATTTTTCAGCCATATTTTCCCCGATCGGCCGCTCGAAGATGATTTTGGTTTCTGTGAAGGGGTGGTCTTCTTAGCTTTATTCTTATAAATCAACATAAATATATAATATCATAATCCTTAATAATGTGAGCGCGAAGCGCGAGCTAAATTTTTTTGGAAATCTTATGTATTTTTTCCTATACTTTGAACATTCTGGGCAATGTTTGTTTTCCTTAAAAAAAATGTGTATGCAAATAAATAATTACTACGAACGCGAAGCGCGAGCACAAATGAACTGGTGAAATAGGTACCTGTTAGAGACTGCATGCAGTTAGTCATGAAGACGTTATATATTTTAAAAATCAAATAATGCGAGCGCGATGCGCGAGCTGAATTTTTTTGACATTTCTACATAAAGAATGGAAAATTCTAATCAATTTTTGTAATCGTGAACAGGATAGCTATATAACTAAACAATTGATGCGAGTGCGAAGCGCGAGCGGGAAAAAAATCGAGATTTAGACCTAAATACGGGACACTCTATTCATGTTTTGTAAATTTGGAAAAGAATGAGTAATTCCTACATTAATGATGCAAGCACAAAGTGCGAGCAGAAAATTGTTTATTTTGTGATCTGAAACTGGATAATGATTTAAATAGAGAACAAGTTGAATATCTTAATAAACATGCGCGCGCGTGTTTCACATTTAGACCTAGAATATAGGCATTCTAAATACATCTTTTATCATGAAAATCAAAGCGAGCGCGAAGCGCGAGCTTAAACTATTTGATATTCCGATCTGAAAAAAGAGACAATTTCAGCTCTATATTTCAAGCACTTTGTATAAAGAAAATTGTAAAGTGAATATGGATTGCACAGAGCTGATTTTTTTCATTATGATTACTTTGAGTTTTGACATAGGACCGGCACATCCTTAGGACATGTAGGACATGTCATCATATGAACATGATGACTGTCTTCCTATTCCTCTTGCTAAGCGCGAGATGAAACAAAAGGGACAATTCAATTATTAAATTAATATCTTATTCATTAATGCCTAATGAGGGCGTGAAGTCTAATGATATTATGGCCTGAAAACTGGACATTTCAAGCACTTTTGTAATTATAAATAGGATGCATCAGTTAATATATTTTTAACAATTAATGCGAGCGCAAATTGCGAGCCTAAATCTTTGCATTGTCATGAAAAGGGGATTGTATAATCAATATTGAGACATACGATCAAAATGCGAGCGTGTAGCGCCAGCTGATACGTTTTGACAATCAGACCTGAAAAGGGATATTTTGAAAACTTTATGGAATACACGAAAATAATAGGTACCTGATAAATCGAAATTTGCGGGCGCGCAGCGCGAGCAGAAAATGTTAATATTCAGAACATAAAACTGTCATATTTACAGAGCACTTTTTAAAAATCAATTTGTAAATCACGCAAAATAATGAGTTTGATTTTCGAGATGAAATATGTTTTGTAAATTGACTTCCAAACTTGATATTTAAACTCCATATTGAACAAGATATGAAAATCACCTAACAGGCAATGTGAGCGCGAAGCGCGAACGAAAATTTTATATAGTGACATGAAATATTCTTTTTATTTCCATGTCTTCCCCTCATCTTACTTTATTCACTCGTCTCGATCCTCCTCTTCTTTTTCTACTCTCTTTTCCCTCCTTTTTTTTTTTCTTTCTTTCCCTTTTTCCTTTTTTTTGCTCCGCCAATAGGGGGGGGGGGGGCCCTCGGCCCCCTCCCCCTGGATCCGCCTATGCATATGGATAGCAGTGGACATCGTTCTGTCGTTTCAATGTTTTTTTTCAATTCGTCTAATGCCAACTCGTCTGCTTTCATTTGGTCTACCATCAGTTCGTCCACTATCCACATGGTCTAACTGCCATTTTGTCTAATAACCAAGTTGGTCCAATTGCCATTTATTCCATATGCCATTTGGTCTAATTAAACTAAGTGTTAATTGGGCGAAATTAAGGAAAATAAAATTGATATTAGACCAACTAGTTGGGAGACGAAATGGTCATAGACGAACTGGTGATTATAGACGAAGTGATGACTGGACCACATGGCAAAAAGTTAATGGACAGAATTGCATTAGACTAAATGAATGTAGATCGACCCTGCAGTGGAGGAATTAGCAGCAGACGAATTGGTTTCAACCCGCATACCGCCCAGGCAAGCAAAACAAATTCACGACGAAATTCACGACGTCGTGAATTTCGTCGTGAATAATTCGCGACGAAATTGGCGACGAAATTTACAATGTCGTGAATTTCGTCGCCAATTTCGTCGTGAATATTCAAATTAACGACGAAATTCACGACGAAATTGGCGACGTCGTGAATTTCGTCGCCAATTTCGTCGTGAATATTCGCGATTTGGTCTATTTGTGATGTCCCTTCAGGGCCACCATACAAATTACCTGTAGGCCTACCCTTACATTAGTAACATAGGCCTTATAACAGTGTATAAGCTTAGATCTATATCTAGATCCAATTCTTAAAAACTGATCAAACATAATGACAAGACAAAATGCTACACTATGGCTAGGCTAGTGCTAGCCTAGGCTAGCACATTAACTTTATGTCAAATCTGGACATGTCTTTGCCTAAAAAATGCCAAAAATGTGCCGACTAATGCCATGATCAAATTCGAACTGGTTAATTTCGAACTTTACGTTAAATTAGGTTAGACCAATTAGCTTAGTAGTTTTTAGTAGGTCTAGTCCGTATACAGAACTAGTCCTACATCTAAAACATCTAAATAGATTTATCTTAGATCTAGTCTAGTCTCTAGACCTTGATAGACTCTAATCTACGCTGTATCAGCATGGAACGTATTCTAATGTCGGGCGCAGTGAGCAGAACATGCACGTAAACTGTCTAGATCTATGTTTAACCCACGGCTCTGCATACTATTGCAAATTTTGCTGCCCGTTTTTATGTTAGAGCCGATTTTACTTGACACATCACCCCCCCTCCCCCCCCCCCAAAAAAAAAAAAAAAAAACAGCGCACCGTACCGGGCATAATGTAAACAAAATGAAGGTTGATAACGCATGTATAAATGGCTACGTACCCCCTCTTCCAGAGATAAAGTTACGTGTAGAATCAGCCAAAACAATCCTCATAGTGATACATTCGGGGTATCTTTTACTATTATTAAAGTATTTTTTTATTTAATGATCATTTTGATGCTATAAATGCTATAAAATTGTTTTTAGGATCTCATACACACTTTTAGGCATATGAGAAGCATTGTTTAGCGTAATTTGTCTTTTCACTGAAAGGTTTAATGTAGCCAATAAAAAAATGGTTTCAAGGTGACGTCATATTATCGGCTTTAAATTATGTCCAGTCGATTTTACGCCCAAAGTTACCCCTAAACAAAATGTTAAAGTAAAAATATAACACGGACTACAATTGTGGCGCACTTTCAACTCATTCTGGCCCACAGTGGCGTAACAGGCGGGGGCCAGGGGGGGGGGGCAAGCTGCCCCCCTGGCGGATTTCACCGGGGAAAAAAAACGGAAAAAAATTAAAAGGGAGGGAGAAAGAAAGGGAAAGGAGAAGGAAAGGGGGAAAGGAGGAAAAGGAAAGTGAAAAGTGAAAAGAAAACGAAGGAGAAAAAAATATTTTTAATGGAAAAGGAAGGAAAGCGGGAAAAGGAACGAAAGAACATTTGAGAAAGAACAAATCATTCCGAAATAGGCCTATGTAATGCAATAGCATGATGGGAAATAAATCAAAAGATGACAAAATGGCAAACAATAGCGGGAAATGAAGGTAGAATGGAATTAGTCAAATGCTATTGGAAAACAAAGAAAAGGGACAAGAAAAAACCTTAATAACATGACCGGGCTGCCGAGGATAGAAAATAAAGAGCGGGAAGAAAGATGGACTGCATACAACATTGTGCTATAAGCTTGCTAAATTTCATGCAAATAAGCTACCGGGGCTTTGCCCCAGACCCCACGCAGTAGGGGCTCTTCATCTATAACCGTCAAATGGCTCTATAACGCCCCCTGTAGGGACCCTTCCTACATTAAGCTTTACGTTCAATCATTGGCGTAGAGGCGCGTGGGGGGTCTTGGTTCCACACCCAAGAGGAAATAAAAGAAACAATAGGAGACAACGTATAATGAAATGAATGGAAACAATGAATATGATGAAATGTGTTATTTGCTGAATATAATGGATATCTATCACATAATCAAAATTTAATTTCAATAGGCTTTTTTTTTTTAGCTCGCTTTGCTCGCTGGCGACTTTTTACAAATTTTCCCACATTGCTATGTTTTGCCCCCTCGAAATATTTGGTTCAACTGGGTTAAATAAATGTGTTGTGTAAAAGCTATATTCTGTATATACCTGCGATTTGATTAAAAATAGCGGCAATCTGCGAGGTTTAAATGGCTTTCATATCAAAAAGTTCCAGGAGCTCCAGACGGGCCCCCAACCGCATAGCACTGCCGTATATGAGTATAGAAGGGTTGGGCAATGGTCCCAAAAAACTTCTACAAACAAGAAAAAAAGGAGGAATGAAAAGTAAAGGAGAAGTGTAGGATATGATTTTATTTACTGAATATAATGTCAAAAAATATCTCAAAGTTAAATTCTCATGAAAATGTGATTTTTATTCTCGCTCGCTCGAGACTTATATTATGCAGCTTTTTAGCACATGCGCCATACTGCGCCTCTCGTTTTTTTACTCTTCACGCTACTGCCGCAAAGAATCATGTTCACAGTGGCATACGTACACCACAAAAAAAGGAATGGAAAGAGAAAAGAGTGAAATATATAATTCTCTGGATATCATGTCAAAATCTATCACAAAATTTGATTTTTGTATTAAAATGTCAAAATTTTTTGCTCACTCGCTTCGCTCGCTCGCAACTTTTTTTTAAAGATAAATTCTGTCTGATACGCAATGTCTGGCCCTCTCAAAATCGTCGCCTCATTACGCCTATTCATACCATGATATGACTGGGAAATTTTTGGCTCTTGCCCCTCCCCCCCCCCTCCCCCCCTGGCCACCGACCCCTGTTACGCCGCTGCTGGCCCACTCTGCGACGTGGGGAGAATTTTAGTATTATTGTTAAAATATCTCATAAGGTAGGTTCTATAAAGAGAATCAAACAATGCCTCCCGCCTAGGATTCTTAAGAATTTATATTTTGCCATGGTTTTACCTTGATTATTGTTTTACTTCTTGGGGAAGCTGCAAAAACCAGCAAAAATATACATTAACTGCAGAAGAAGTATGCCCGGATAATTTTATAATTTTCTACACTCAAATGGTAAACAGAGGATGAACGTATTAATTATCAATATTGTGTTCTTGCTTTCAAAATACAAAACGATTTAGTACCAGCCTATCTGGAACCACTTATCTGCAAACGTAATGTAACTTATAAAAAACACGATGCTCTGAACAATTCCCCCTTCAAATACCCTGCCCAAGGACGGATTATAAAAGACAAGGCAAAAGCGATTTTGTGTCTCGCCCACTTATGAAAATAACCAGAAATATCGTGATTTGCGACGGCACGCAACAGAATTGTATCGAAACTTCATTGTGAAATGACTGGGATGGAATGACACTTGTCATAAGAGCTTTGCACGTAAACTTTAATGTTGACCTGAAAATGACCTTTGACCTTATGTGACCTCCGACTGCAGCATAGCATGCAGGTCCCCCAAGTCCATCTACCATATAAGTTTGGTTGAAAAGCGACTTATGGTTGCGGAGTTAGGCGTCATAAGAGAGTCTTGCATGTAAACTTTAAAGGGGAATCCAGCCTTGGCCATTAAATGTTGTGTTGGGAAGGAGAAAAATAAATTAAAAGGAATGGTGAAAGTTTGAAAGAAATCGGACAAGCAATAAGAAAGTTATAGCTGCTTTGAAATTGAGATCACTAATACTATCTAGATTTCAAATTGGCAACTGGGTAAGTAAATTATGACAAGGGGCAAGGACAACTTTATCATAGGCCATGTACTTTATTATCAGGGATTTGTGATTTTCTCCTAAGTACTCATTCCCCTGGGGCAGTAATCTAAATATAACCCAGGTAGTATATTGTTTTATGTCCTCATGAAAGAAAAATATAACTTGAAATATAACCTTTGGAAAAATGACATTTTAGCCATAATATCTATTGGAGTACGTGGAAGAGTAGTCCTTGCCTTACATCACTATGACATCCCATATGCGGCCAATTTGAAGTCTCCATGGGTATAGTGATTACCAATATTTACAACTTTTAAAAATTCATAACTTTCTTGTTGTTTGTCCAATATTGTTCAAACTTTCACCTATCAACTTGTCTGAGTTTTCTTTTCCTTATAAAAACAAGTTTTTCTTTGGGTTGGATTCCCCTTTAACGTTGAAATGAAAATGACATTTTACCTTATCATGTGACCTCCGACTGTAGCATAACATGCATGTCCCCTAAGTCCATCTACCATCCAAGTTTGGTTGAAAAGTGACTTACGGTTGCGGAGTTAGGTGTCATAAGAGAGTCTTGCATGTAAACTTTAACGTTGACCTGAAAATGACCTTTGACCTTACCATGTGACCTCCGACTGCAGCATAACATGCAGGTCCCCCAAGTCCATCTACCATCCAAGTTTGGTTGAAAAGTGACTTACGGTTGCGGAGTTAGGTGTCATAAGAGAGTCTTGCATGTAAACTTTAGCGTTGACCTGAAAATGACCTTTGACCTTACCATGTAACCTCCGACTGCAGCATAAGATGCAGGTTCCCCAAGTCCATCTACCATCCAAGTTTGGTTGAAAAGCGACTTACGGTTGTGGAGTTATGTGTCATTAGGTTTGTGACGGACGGACGACTGACGGACGACATTTGGATCCCTAAGTCTCGCCTTCACCTCCGGTGGGCGAGACAAAAATCCTTTGAATATGTTGCTACCGTCTTATTTAAATTCGCTCCCTTGTGATATACAAAATGCACGTCCCTCTGTACATTCAAAAACACTGTAAATCATTAAAATTATGATTGCCATACACTGAATAACTTGATGTAATGATTCCATGATACTTTTTGATTCACTCTATATGTAAATAATGTATTCTGCTTTTACTCTATTATTATGTTACATACATTGAATTGCTATTGATGTCGAGTTATTTGTTATACTGCAGGGCGCCTTTGGAAAGCAGTTTTGAATAACTGAACAGGCTCACCCTGCAGTATAAAATAAATAAAACAACTAAATAAATAAAATACCCATAGTGTATCTTTCCAAATACTAACGTGAATTTGATGTGTGATTTCCCCTTGGTCATTTTATGTAGTCTTTACATGTAATATAGCCCTATTCACTCTCTTTCCATTTTCTATTATTAGTTCTATTTTATATATTTTCTGTATGTGATATATTTATATCATTGTTTTGTGATTTGACATTTATGTTTGTTCTTACTTGGATATTGAAATAAATGAAAAAAAATGATCTAACCATTGATGCACATACATGTAGTACACGTGCTCATATGATAGCTTTATTTTTTTTTTATAGCTAATGAGGAGATCTTCCGGAGGATGATGGGTTCCTGATCTGCACGTTTGTAGTTATTTGTGCGGAAAACACTACACTCGCCGCGCACAGCTACACACAACCTCTCACACACCATCGCGAGGGTGAGTGTCTGTGGGGGGGTGTGTGTGTATGTGTGACTATACAGCTTATTCACACTCAACAGTGTCAATATAATTTCACACTGTGGATGCATCGATGATGTGGATGTTTGTGTGTGTGGGGTGTGTGTGTGTGTTTGTGTGAGAGAGAGAGAGTACAGAGTGTATTCATACATTAATGATATTGGACTATGAGAAATAACTAATGAACACATTATCAGAATGTGAAGAAATATGCAGGTGCTCTGACAAAATTATGTTCACTGAATTCTCCGAACACACTTGTAAGATAAGAAAGTTTCCTAGATTGTTCACATAGTCGACTATGTGAAAACATTATTTACACTGTTAAAATGTGGACACCTCAACAGTGTGACTGTTCAGGGTGTTTACACGGTCGACTATGTGATTCACACGGCTGAAATGCTGAGAGTGATTTCACATTGTGATCACACTGTGATACATACTAGGGGACACTGTGTTCTTTCCAGTAAGGCTGGTGAGAAAGTAATTTGGTTATCTTACATCGCCACTTCTTCATATAGGCGTCCACATGAATGAGTTTAGTTAGGAATTGGAATGATTGCTGGAACCTCGTCTCATCACGATAGAAAGAGATCATTAGCGCCCCCTGTAAGACTTTGTGTGAAAGTCTCACTTCCTCTGTAATGAATAATGCGAGAAGAAAAAAATTCAAATGCCTTTACTTTCCATATCTTCTCTCTCTTCTTCTTCTTCTTCCTTCCTTTCATTGTTGTCTTTTTTCTCTTCCTTTCCTTCTCACTTCCTTTTTTCTCCCCCCCCCCCCCTCTCTCTCTCTCTCTCTCGTTTCAGTTCATGGTAAGTCTGGGTCCCGTACGTCTTACAGTTTGGATTAATCCAATCAACCTCAACTATATGAACATCCATCAAAACTTTTCATACAGGAAATTTGCGCAACGTCCTTTTGTAAACAATAAAATAGTTTAACCAAACATGCATTTCAGATATTGACGTGGGTGACTTTCAGGGTTGTGGTTGATCGCGCCAATCACAACTCTTTGTAAGAAGGGCCCCTGACCAATGGATAATGTTCTTACAATTGAGACAGTCGAAACCAACATGATCAATGAAAACACAATTTGCACACAATCTCATGTTTCGGGAATAGCATTAAATTCAAGTTTTCCAACGGTAATTTTAATTCATTTGTTGAGTTTGAAAATATAATTAGTTTAATCAAATAAAATTATATCTTATTAAGATTGTTGTATAAATAAAATGTTGTATTGAAGGGATCCCCGAGCTGCGGAGTAAATTTCACCAAGCAAAGCGTTGAAAAATTCATCAAAATCTTATTACAAATATAAAAGTCATTGACGTTTAAGTTAAACAGCATTTTGTGAAAACAGTAAGTGCACACCGTCATGAATATTCATCATAAGTGGGCTGATGATATCATGCCCACCCTCCCTCTTATTCATGAAGACATGCACATAACCATTTCACCGAAATAATGCGAAATTTTAGAATGTCATAACTTTGTTATTATTCCTCGTCCAATTTTGATATTTTTTCAATCTTTTGTTTATCTCATTTCTGATTTCATTATCACTAATACACGATCTAATGACACAGGGGCATCGTCATTTTAGATTGGTAGGGGGCGGGTCACGAAGAACACTTGTTTTACATAGAGTTATATATATAATCAAGCTTTCTTCTTTTTCAAATTTTTTCTTGAATTTCTTTTTCATTTTTTTTTATTGTTTATTAATTTTCTTTTATGTTATTTTTTTAATTGCGAACTGACAAATCAATGGCCGGGGAGCGAAATTATTTTTCCCATCGCTGTTCTAGACCAAAATATGAATATTCATGACTTGCGTCTTCGGAATAAGAGTACGCATTCGCTGAAGTCGTACGTTAGCGTTCACGTTGCCACGAATGAATCAGCACCCTCAAATTACCGGTACCCTTACATTAGTTTCATAGGCCTTATAGGCTTAGATCTATATCTAGATCCAATTCTTAAACACTTATCAAACTAACATTAATGACAAGACAAAATGCTAGGCTAGGGCTAGCTTAGGCTAGCGCATTAACTTTACCTCAAATCTGGAGCTGTCAATATATGCCTGCGGCTGACTTACATGTATGTCATGGTTAACTTCGAACTGGTTAATTCCGAACTTTACGTTTAATTAGGTTAGACCAATTAACTTTTTAAACTGGTTTAATAGGTAGTCCGTATACAGAACCAGTTATTCTAGATCTGAATAAATTTATCTTAGATCCAGTTTAGTCTCTAGATAGACTCTGATCTACGCTTTATCATCATGTAACGTATTCTAACGTCAGGCACAAATTAACGTCAGAGAGCAGAACATAGCCTAACAAAATAAACTGTCTAACGCACGCGGCTCTGCAATCGCAGAGTAAACTTTCGATCTTGATCCCCGTCTGGACTAACAATAGGTCGATCTGCATTTTCTTTACCAGTTATTAAGCTTTTAATTTCCTGTGCTCCAAATCGGTAATTGTGTTACTAGTTCTATATATTGACTAGACCTATTAAACAAAGGCGACCATGTATCATTGCCATGGTCTAACGTAAGTAAACGTAACGCTCGGAATTAACCAAAGCCGCAGGCATATAGACAGATCCAGATTAGAGATAAAGTTAATGCGCTAGCCTAGACTAGCCATAGCCTAGCATTTTTTCTTGTCATTAATGGCAGTTTGATAAGTGTTTAAGATTTAGATCTAGATATAGATCTAAGCGTATAAATAAGGCCTATGAAACTAATGTAAGGGTACCTGTAATTTGAGGGTGCTGATTCATTCGTGGCAACGTGAACGCTAACATACGACTACAGACCGAGTGAATTAATTTTGTAATGATGAAGTCCACGCGCATGCGTACTCTCATTCCAAAGACGCAAGTCATCAATATTCATATTTTGGTCCAGAACTGCGGTGGGAAAAATAATTTCGCGGCCGGGGAGGGGGCATGTGGGACATCCCCTGCCCTTCAATATTCCTGTATTGATCTTTATTATATTCATTCAGTTGAAGAATCCAGCCAGGGGCGGGGGCACGTCCGGTCAACCCCCCCCCCCCGGCTTCTCTTGAGAACCATATTTTTTTATTAAAGTTTTGGTGGAAAATTTGCATAACGCATGTGATGACTTAAATTCATTTTCTTCTCTTGTAAAAATTTTGCGTTACGTAAATGCCCATCATTGTGAAGTTAGGACCTCATTTCAATTTATTCATTTATTATTTATATTATCATTTCATTGTTTCAACATTTTTCGAGACCAAAAAAGCCCCCCCCCCCCCTTAGGAAATCATGGATCCGCCCTGTTTAAACTGCAGGTGTTTTACACATAAAAGATTTCCTTGTGCCGCAGTCGTAGTCGTTCCATTCCTGGCGGTCGACTTCGTTATTGCCTTCGTTACGAATAGCAGCGCAGTCCTCCCCTCTATCGTCGTTAGGTTCATTGTGTTGCCAATATTTGAACGCGGAATCAGTTCCATCGGTCCATTCCCAACTTTGTTCCTGAACTGTGTCATGGAACCCGATCCAATATCCCTGCATGGAAAGTATACACTGTTAAGACGCTGTTTAAAATACTGAACACTGTTTAAGCCCGTCACTCTAACGACTATTGTTTAATGTTTTGAATACGTTGTTTACAGACATTTTAAACAGTAGTTGAAATCTGAAACATCTTGTTAGCGTGACGGGCTTAAACCACAACGTGCTTAAAACTTGTACAGTAATACGTATAAATGGAATTGTGTGTATATGTGATGCATCACACCGAAATGAGAGACAACGCCAGTATGAGTTATTTGTATTTATAGTATCACGTCTCTTGGAGTTCCATACATGTCATATGTGTTGTGCACTTACGATGCTTTGTATTTTATGTTGAACGATGACTCGGTCACGATTAATCAAACTCATCCCAACCTATACTTGGATCGTCTGATGTTTCACCTTTTATGTTCTTGCGCAAGTTGGAATTCGTCAAATCCACTTTTATTAATGATCATTGTTTCCCGTTTCATTACCTTTAATATGATATATAACTCGACCCGTAAAAATAAATACAAGTGGATATATAGGCCTTTGAATGCGAGAAGAATTGGGCTCTTGGAAATCAAAATCAAGAGAAAAACGCTTTTGAAGTTTGACTTCCGTTTTGATTTTGTCACCGCTATGCTAACCGAAATGCCCTAGCAACCGCTTGCCAAAAAGGTGAAACGATTGACCAATGAATCGCTATACCTATTGCCTAATACACTGTAACAAAATATAATTTACTTTCGTATACTTATAATTAGATGACATACTTTTACAATTTTTTAAAGAGAAATTGCTTTTTTTGCTATCGATGAATTATTATCTTTTTAATAAATCATAAAGATAGTATATTGGATGATTTATTGAATCCATTTTTGTGGGTAGCTTCTGGTAATTTCGATCGACCAAAAATACATAATATCGATTTCGCTATGCCTACATTCGGTGCAAAGTGGTAGATATGGGCCTATATACCCATGTGAATGCGATGACGTTCTTTATTGTTGTCATGTGTGAAAGGTTCCTTGCCAAATATGACCAACTATTTTTGACAATTATTATTTCAATGCAAGTGTGGATCTAGAATCATAGGCCTAAGAAAATTACCTTTGTCCTCAAAATATAGCAAAAAAAAACCGTACCTGAAAAACAAAAACAAAATGTCATCGATCAGTTATACGGGGTGCGCAATCAATACATTTTACATGTTGCTTTATAAGATTATGACAATGTACTGGGTGTGCCCACACTGTTAGAAAATTTATCCTTATAATAAAAAAAGTTCCTGCAGCAGAGTCTCGAGAACACCTGTAATATTACCAGACTGTGTAATCTTACAGGAAATTGGTATTTGGTGTATGGAATCTTACAAATTTCCTTGAATAAAACACACTTTTCCCCTTTTTAAACAGACCTGTTCTGTTAAATTGCAGAAAAACTTGTTTTATGAATTTACAGAATGATTCTGTTATTGCTTTCTGCAAAATCTTCTCTTTTTTCTGTAACATCACGGGGATTTTTAACAGTGCAGACCCCCCCCCCCACCCTCGATCCTCGCCTGACTATTTTCCAGTGACGGCTGAACAGGAAAGTACTTATCCTAACAGAGCGCTAAGAGTAAGCCCAGTGACATCTTTTGGATTTTGAAGTCAAAACTATATTTCAATGTGTAAGTAATTCATTGTTGTAAGAAAAGGCATCGCTGCAACATATCGGTTATAACATGTTCTCCCTTAGCGCATTGTTAACACTATAAACGTTGGACGGTCGATGTATAAACTCTCTTTCCCAAAGCTAACATAGAGGGCCTCGTGACACTCAATCTCTAACTCAGTGCCAATCCCCTCATAGCCAGTGTGGACTAGACTATATACTCACCCTATCTCTGTCATCAGCATAACTAGAATCCTCAAAGCTTGTCCACACATTATAGATCTCCTGACTCTCAGCCATGCTGTGGATACTGACCAGATGCGCGTTGAGTACCCTACAGGCAACGTCTGCGTCGAACCAGGTCTTCTTCTCAGAGTTGTAGTAGTAGCACCAGTCATCCACCTTCAAGAATCGATCTGGACAGCACGTGGTAGTACCCTCGGACCGGTACGCCATGGCGGCGAGGAAACATAAAGCCAGCAAAAATCGCATTTTGTAGACTAGTCTTGCCGCTGTAGGGGTGAAAGATAAAAAGAATGAACAGTCGTTAATGCTACAGTAGAGATTTTTCGCTAATGCAAATACAAGGACGGATTCAGAAACACAGTAAATGTAATGAAGATGTCAGTCAATAGCAATGAACAGCCGGGAGGCCTTCTTTGTGGAAGATCATTGACGGACCAGCACAGCAGTGCTGCAAATACAAGGACGGATTCAGAAACACAGTAAATGTAATGAAGATGTCAGTCAATGAACAGCCGGGAGGCCTTCTCTGTGGAAGATCATTCTGTGCGGACCAGCACAGCAGTGCCATCCTGAGTTTTGGAGTTCGGAGCTGACGGAAAATTGCAAATATGACGAATCTGCTGTTTTGATTCACCAAATTTCGACAAAGATTTCTTGGTTGTGTGAAGAGCAATTGGCGATACATTTTCTACACTCGTGAAGATGTCGTGCTTAATGGAATCGGAAACTCCCTAGGGACACCAACCTATTCCTTTGAAAATCGACCGATAATATTCGGAATAACGCGATAGCTTTGATTGGTATGGGGGCTCGTGGCAGGATGAGTTGCAACCAAACGAAATTTTGAAAAAACACAACCAATTAAAAACAGGTATTAAAGACTTTTTTGTAATTGAATCGAGTTGAGCAATGAAACGCTTGTCTTTCTGCACACGGTACCTTGGACTCTGCTGTTTAGATGTGACTGAATAATTATTAGGGAGTTTTCGCATTCAACAACAAAGCAAATGTATTGAAAATATCCGTCAAATCACAATGAACAGCTGGCTGATCTTTGTCGAAAATTGTTGAACAGCAATTTCGTCAAAAGTTTCGTAAATTGCAATACGTCGTTTATCCAGAGTCCGGGACGAAACTGCTGTTTTGACACACCAATTTTCGACAAAGACTTCTTGGTTTTTCTTTCTCATGAATGACATTTGACAGAACATTGTGTATGTTCTTGAAAGCGTTTTGCTTAGCGGTGCAAATACTATCTATACATGTCAGTGTTGACGAGGTTGTCGATGTAAACAAAGTGGGAATATATTTGTAAAGCACATTTTCACTATTAAGTTTTTTAATTTTAGTCCGATTAATGTATTTAAACTGGACCTTGTCATTACCATGTCGCAAAATAATTCGAACACAATATTGCGATAACTATATCGCATACTGTACTACAGCTATAGAATGCGTTTCTAGTCCGTCTTTCTAACGGCAATTGAAACTTTGAAGACCCCGACAGGACGCAAAATTGAAATCGATAAAACATCATTAAATCATTTCAAACGCTCTCAAGCGTATAAGCAAATATTCTTAAGCATAATTATATGCCTACTAATCTGGGAAGTGGCGGATATGCACAAAGCTTCTATTGATAGTAGTTGTTAAGCTTTCGATTGGCTTATGATTTACCGATTTCACTTTTTGGTCGGGGTTTTGGTCTTTAAACCCAAGCCAAACAAGTCGTGAATATGTATATTTCCCAATAGCACCTTAATTGGCAACTGAATGAAAAAAAAAAATACTATGATTTGAACATTATATGACATATCGTCCTCTTTAGAAGCTAATTTCCAACTTACCAATATCCCTTGATGAGCGATTGGAATATCTTGTCAGTCTGCGATTAATCTTTTGACGAGTATAAATTTCTGGGAGTCGGGAGTGGATTAGCGTCATGTCAGTTGATTCATGGGAATCATTTCTGTCATTTCAGGTGAATAAATATTATTCAAAATTCAAATGGACTTATCTGGAATGTAATCAAGCACTTTATGATATAGCAAATAATAATATGATAATTGAAGCAGTCTTATCTTGTGCGCGTTAGACTGGGGGGCAAACGCACTCTGGGACCCGTCTAAAGCCCCTTTCACAATTGACGTACGACCATTTGCGACCTTTTGGTCGTGCGACAGGCTGCAACAGGCATCAATCGCCAGTCATCTCATAATATCGCACAGAGGCTTTCACAGTTGCAACAGCTGTCGTACAACAAAAACAACCAGTGAAACCCGTTGCACGAGTAAGTCGCTTATGATCCTATTGTGCTCGTGCGATCACATGCGAGTGTTGCACGAGGGATTGCGAGGGGAACGGTCGCACACAACGGTAGTGCAATGTTGTAAGCCGTTGCGATCGGTCTTGCAACAGTCTTATGGCCCATCATATTATTGCACCCAGTCGCAAGACAGGTCTCTGTACATGTAGGTCGCTAGCACATGTGCAAGTGTTGTACGACCTCCAGTCGAGTAAATGCGACTACTTAGTTGTGCCACCTCTCGCACCAAGTCGTGCAACGTTGAACAACACTCCCATGATGATCGCCCGACCGATGGTACGACCCCGGATACGAGCTGATGCGAGTGAATCGGTCGTATTTGATCGCATTCGGATTTTGAACATGTTCAAAGTTCAGATGTGACCAGTCACGACCACCTCGAGTTCGTGCGACCGTCTACAACGACTGCGAGTGCTCGCAAGTCACCAAGAGATCGATCGTGCAACAGCAGGAAAAAACTGTTGCAGGTGGTCGTAAACTGGTCGGATGTCAATTGTGAAAGGGGCTGTACGGTCGCATACATGCGAATGCGACGGTAGTGGAATGTTGTAAGCCGTAATTTTGATCGGTCTTGCAACAGTCTTATATTATCGCAACCAGTCGCAAGACTGGTCTCTGTAGGTATCTAGCGCATGTGCAAGTGTTGTACGACCTCCAGTCGACTAAATGCGACTATACGTAGTTGTGTCACCTCTCGCGCCAAGTCGTACAACGTTGAACAACACTCACACGATGATCGCCCGACCGATGGTACGACCTGATGCGAGTAAATCAATCGTATTTGATCGCGTTTGGATTTTGAACATGTTCAAATTCAGATGCGACCAGTCACGACCACCTCCGACCACCTCAAATTCGTGCGTTCGTCTACAACCACTGCGAGTGCTCGCAAGACACCAAGAGATCGATCGTGCAACAACAAGAAAAAACCGTTGCAGGCGGTCGTAAACAGGCCGTACGTCAATTGTGAAAGGGGCTTTAGACACTCTTATTATTACGAAATATTTTTATTGTTACGAAACCTAAATCATACTCTTTTATTATTACGTAACGTACGTCATTAATGGTCTATTACCCAAAAGCGCGCACTATACATTCATAACAGCATTTTGCGCACCTAGCAGTGGTTACCCTAGTCCCGCTGAGATCGCGCACGCTTTAATAAAAACAACTGTCATTCAAACTTGTCACAATTCACGAATCTTCCCTGAAGAAGGTAGATGTCTACCGAAAATTTGGAGAGTGAATAAAAGAACTTAATTGTTGGCACTTCAAAAACTGCATTACTCGTGAATTTGTTTCGCATTTCTGATGTCTTATATATATATATATATATATATATATATATATATATATATATATATATATATATATATATATAAGTAAAATAGAAATAGTCTGCTTTAGTCAAGCATTCAGCTTAGAGACTAGAAATTGCCGTCAAAATGTCCCATACGACTCGAATGGAATCGCCCAATCGATCTGTCAGATAGCGTTGAATCCATCTAAGCCATGCTGTATCACACAATAAATTATATTTCTTGGCAAAATGTTGAAATATTTTAATTTACATATGTCAGAACACAGAGGGAATAACGTGACACTACTGCCTTCGCCATTGTCACTAGTTTGCCTATCCAATTAACATGAATGCCATTTCTTGGCAGACTTATGAAAATTAAAAATCCCCAATACCATTTACTGAATGTATATCCGAATTTAATGCCAGTATTATATAATTTTTTGTTTCTAAACTTTATAAAATAATACGTCTTCGGTTCAGATTTTGTCTTCAAAGGTTTATTTCAGGATAATAAACAATAATTATCAGCACAGATATAGGTCTGTATAGATCTTCAAAGGAGTGTTTTGTATGTGTGCCATAATGGAATGGAATGAGACGACTGAGTCTACTTGCAAGGAATGGTTGGAAGAATGAAAAGATGAGAGAGGGGTTGAGAGAGAAAAAAATATAAAGACTATAGGCATATGTAAAAGAATGAAGGGGTTGAGAGTGAGTGAGTAAGAGAGAGAGAGAAAGAGTGAGAGAGAGAGAGGGAGAGGGGGGGGGGAGAGAAGAGAAAAGTAATGGGCGACATGATATATTATTAAGTACAAACTTTGGGGCCCCCCTCAGATTTAAAAGATATCATACATAACACACAAATCTGGATATCATGAGAAAATGTATTGATACTGAATTGGCTGTGACAGTTCTATTACATCACACAACCATCTTTCCAACTGGTTTTGACTGCACGTCTGTGGGCACCAGTCGGTTTTCATAACGTATGAAACTTTATGCCTACATTTATGCATAAAATATTGATTTATTTGAAGCAAATGTTGATTTTGACAACCTGATAGTATGTCAAAGGCTTGTATGACATTGCAACAAATAATATATGCACATTCGATTCTTGCAGAAGGTGTTTGAAGGTTTGAATTGTGGCATAAGCAGCGGGCATAAGCAATCTATGCTGCAGTGGTTTATACAGTACACCACAATTGCGCGATGAGCCCAAACTTTTGAGAGGACAAGATCTGGCGCATCACGCGAAAAAAAAAATTGCGATAGATTTTGACATAATGATATTTCACCCTTCTCTCATTCCTTTTTCAATTTTTTTTGTTGGGGGGGGGGGAGGAAGAGCCCCACATCTTTACGTCAGTGGTACACCATTATGTAAAGTCCTGGAAAGGACTGAGATAAAAGTGGATCAAGGTAGAAGAGTAATGAAGATTTGAGAAAGTGCATGGAGGTTAGAAAGTAAAGTATGAGTATAGTCTAAGAGAGGACTGTAATCCAGAAAGGATGGAAAGCTTGAGTAGTATAGGCAAGATGAGAGGCTTGAGTGGAAGACTGATTGACTCGTAGCAGTAAGAGAAGATTTAGAATATGGGCATGATGGGAGAATGCTGACTTGAGTTGGCCAGTGGAGTACGTTGTAGAGCAGGAGCAGGAGAGAAGACCCAACGTTTCAGGCAGGTTGACTGTCCGATTGACTGTCAGCAGATTGACATTATTGTTATGTCAGACAAGCCTCTGGCAAGCTTTCAGGTTATCAAAAATCATCTATTGTTTTAAATATATTCAAGTTTTAAGCATATCTTTTGTACAGTTTACAGCGTTGCATAACATTTTGAGGAAAATCACTCAATAGACGGATAGAAGCCATCCAGCCCTCTCCATTGGGACAAGGGATGCGAGCTAAATTTTACCTAATTTTTTCCGCCCTTCTGCTGTTTCATAAAGCTGTTCGTAAATTAGTAGTGACTTTAAGAACGACTGGTTTTCCTTTCTTGTGGTAAATGATATTCATTGGTGGTTATTAAGCTTGTAAGAAAAGATCACCTGTAGTTCTTAAAATCGCTTTATGAAACATCCGCCAGGTGTGTGTTTCATAAAGCTGTTCGACTTTACTATTAACAACTGATGGTCTTTTCTTGTGGTAAATTATGTATACCAAAATTTCCATTTGATGTTGATTTAGCGCTAAAGAAAGGATCACCAGTCGTCCGTAAGGTCGGTCATAACCCACAAACAGTTTTATGAAACACTTGCCTGATATAAACGGTTGTTGCAACTATTATACTTCGAATGCCTGTATTGTGTGATGGAAACAGAACTTAGCTTCAATTCCATTTTTTCTAATTTGAGAAGAGTTTTAATCAAACTTTTCACGTTTCTGCAGAACCTGTTGTAGTCACAATCATTGAAATTGCCCCATAAGGGTCATGACAAGGACCCCGTCTTACAGAGAATTACAAGTGATCATATCAACCTCAATTATATGGAAATCCATCGATGTCATAATTTTTTCAACAGACATTTTGCACAATGTCATGTGTTAATAAAGAAAAGCATACCAAATTTTCGAGAAAATTATGAATGTCTGAATATAAATCATTTCTAGAAAATATTGAACAAACATGCGTTTTCTGATGTTGACGTTGCTGGTATTCCATGGTTGTGGTTCATCGGTTCAATTTCAACTCATTGTAAAGCTCCTTTCACCATTGGTTGTGCGACTGCTACATCCGTTGCGATTGTGTGCAACATATATTGCAGGGGCCGCGGAACGGTTTTCAAAGTGGGGGGAGGGGTGGGCTGACCATGCAAAAATCACAATCATATGGTCATTTATACTTTTTTACACAGTTTTGGAAAAAAATGGGGGGGGGGGGTGGGCTGAAGTCCCCCTAGCCCCCCCCCCCCCCCCCGCTTCCGTGGCCCCTGTATTGGAATAAAAATGATCGCAAACGATCGCACGAGCAAAATTGTGAAAGCCCCTTAACTGAGACCGCGCACGCTGCACATTGCACAGAGAGATCATAATAAACAAGATAGCTGAATTAAGGAAATTAAGGCAAAGAGGAGAAAGATATGATTATCTATAGAATGTGAATGCGTTGAGCCAAGACAGATCTTTGTTGAGGCCACTTTCAAACGTGCGGCTTTTGACGATATGTCTCAGCTCAGCCCATTTCCGTTCCTCTGCCGATCTGTACCCTCCGCCGAAGATGCAGACTTTGATATCTTTGACAGAGTGATTAGGGAGGTTGAAGTGGTCGGCCACTGGAAAGTCCTTTTTGTTTTTGGTGATCAGATGTAGAATGATAAAGGTTACGAAATATTTTGTGTTGTTGTGACATAACAGTGGTTTGCGAGACAATATATATATATATATATACATTGTCAATGATAAAGTAATGGTGGGTGAAAAACTGATAACCAACGCAAAATGTTTATTATGATTTTAATGAAAGGTGAAAATGCTGTGTGTCGTATACGGGACTCAGAAATGTTCCTTACGACACGCAACATTTTTGTAACCTCTTATCACCAATTGACATTTTTTATTTAATTGTTTGTTTACTTATTTATTTATTTTATTTCCCGGCAAAGAAAAACAAGAATGTGTACAAGAGGAAGAAATTACCACCGACTAGTGCCTGAGGATGACTAAAATAAAAAATGGTTTCTGCTTTCTTTGTTGATATTTTACATGACTACCCATTTAATATTATCAGTCCAAAACAAATTGAAGTCCATCGTTTATTCAGACAGCAGATTGAAAAAATGTTGTGAAATTTACAGATTTTTCAAGCAAGGAATCGTTCAATTAATAGTAGTAACATCTTTTCCAAATCGAGATCGTCCACGCGTTCTCGCAAACCACTGTTATGTCACAACAACACAAAATATTTCGTAACCTTTATCATTCTACATCTGATTTAAGTGAAATTTTCTATGGCATGCAATTTTGAATTTTCTCAATATTTGCTCATCAACATTACCAATATCCCAATAATATGCGGTTATTTTGACCGCGTTGTTTCCTTGCAGTCATCCCGGAAGATCGCGTGAGGCAATTAGTTACTAAGACGAAATCGGAAATCGGCAAAAGTAAGGCTTCTTTTCGCTGCAGTCGTAATCATTCCAGAACTGCCTTTCCGCGTTGGACCCGTGGTTCCGAGGAGCGACGCAGTCCTCATTGCCATTGTTGTTCGGTTCGCCCGACTGCCAGAGTAGGTAGTTAACCTCCGTCCCGTCACTCCATTGATAGTAACCTTCGTATTGCAAGTCGTGTAACCCTATCCAATAGGACTAGAAGGGGTGAGAAAGAGAGTGGTATTTGTAATTCGCATCATTTATTTATTGTTTTTTAAGGATGGATAGAGCTTTTACGTTCTCTTTTGAGGCCACAGGAAACACTCTTTTTGTAGTTTCTGCATTTTATTCAACAATTAATAATCAATTAACATGTTCACATAATAGCAAACATATAATGAATACATGTTTAATGTGATTAGATATAAATGAAATTGACTAAGACTGATCATTAGATTATACATAAGCATGTGATATAGTAAGTTCAGTAAAATACAGGGGCCAGCTATTAGACTTATAATCACAAAGATGATTGAAGCAATAGCAGCCAGGAGAGGGTGCTACATGGAAACCATCATTTTGATAAAATAATGTCACAAAATTTAAAATATTGAAAATTAGAAGCTCGGTTAGGAAGAATATAAAATCATGTATGGTAAAAAAAAGTGCAAGGGCGTGCATATTGGTGAGTGCAGGTGAATGAAATTATTTATACTAATAGGAAACTTTTTCAACGAAGCTTTAAAAAAAAAAAGATGCAGACTGTTCAAAATGATGTGGCAATGCATTCCCAATATCTGCCATGGTGGCGTGTCGTCTTATAAGCGAGCAAGATCTTAGAAGTACTGGAAAGCACTCCAAATAGTGCACATAAAGTTCTACACTGTTTCTCTCTCTCTCTCTTCCTTGATCTTGTGCGTGTTGTACCTCGTCGTGTTGGTGTGGCCCCATTAATTGTTTTTTGTGTGATGGAATCATATTCCTGTAACTTCAAGGTCGTGTGTGTGGCAGCATACGATGAGCTCTATCCATTTCTTTTATATCGATGGTGAGTTTCATGAGACATGTTCATTATCATGAGAGGTTCTTCGTCGACCAATATTTGCTAGCACGGTCCACGAGTAAGAATTGGAGAAAAAAAATAACTAAACGATGAAATGCCATGCAAGCGCGGGGAAGATCACCACTTATCACTTAAACTATGTGATCCAGAGAAACCAGTTAGACCGAAGATCTGGCTCTCAAATGATTTATAAGGCCAATTTAGAAATAAAACAGCCTGGTAGAATTAAACAGCGTGGTATATAGTCACAAAGTGGCCAACAACATTATAGTCGCCATTATATACTACTCGGAATGGGTGGTGACATTTAGAAAGGGATACCCACAAAGTCGCCATCATCAGATATAAGGATTGAGTGGGAACCTTAAGAATGATATACTCACAAAGTCACCATCATCTGCTTTACCCTCGTCAAGAAGACTCTGCCACAGACCATAGATTTCGTTGCTCTCGTCAGCTCCGTGGATGCTTACGAGTTCAGCACCGAGAGCTTTACATGCCAAGTTCGCTTGATTCCAATCTTTCTTGGCGGAGTTGTAGTGGTAGCACCAGTCGCCTTTTCGCATGAAGAAATTCGGGCAGCATGACCCCTCGCATAATGGCACCAATATGGTAAGGAGAAGCAGGCTGGCGGTGAAGACTAAAGCCATCGTAAATCTTCAGTAAAAAAAAAAAAAAAACGAAAAGGAAAAAAACGAACAGTTAAGGATAAGAGAGGAAGAATAAGAAAAGATAACAAATTGTATTTGATTAGACTTAAAATATTTTGTAATCTAGCTTGCTCAAGATACTAAAACAAAATAAAACATTCAGAAGAATTC
Source organism: Lytechinus pictus (assembly GCF_037042905.1). Lineage (NCBI taxonomy): Eukaryota > Metazoa > Echinodermata > Echinoidea > Temnopleuroida > Toxopneustidae > Lytechinus > Lytechinus pictus. Next base: position 22,111,301 of record NC_087250.1, read on the forward strand.
TGGCTTAGATTATGAATGAGTATAATGAACTTTGCTAAAATGTGAAAATGTATGACAAACTGTTTAGTTTTGACGTTTTGGAAATAAGGGTTTAGAGGTCAGGGTTGAGGGTTGTCATGGAACCTACCTTCTTGGAAATGTCTTTACACCAATTAAAAAACAAATATTTAAGAGTGGACGTTTCCATAGAACATCTTTAAATTCATGGTGATACTATTATCATGGTATTATTATTAGAAGTAATAGTAGTGGTAGTAGTAGTTGCAGTAGTAGTAGTAGTATTAGTAGTAGTAGTAGTAGTAGTAGTAGTAGTAGTAGTAGTAGTAGTAGTAGTAGTAGTAGTAGTAATAGTAGCAGTAGTAGTAGCAGCAGTAGTAGTAGTAGTAGTAGTAGTAGTAGTAGTAGTAGTAGTAATAATAGTAGCAGTAGTAGTAGTAGTAATAGTAGTAGTAGTAATAGTAGTAGTAGTAGTATTAGTAGTAGTAGTAGTAGTAGTATTAGTAGTAGTAGTAGTAGTAGTAGTAGACGTAGTAGTAGTAATATTATTAATGGTAATGATAATAATGATAACAACATTAATGACAGTTAAAATAGCCGAATGATTACCCCAATCGTCATTCTTATTATCAAAATCATTCCCATGACAGTATTTTCTCTAGAAATTTAAAAAATAGTGATTCGAGCTCACCTTTTAACGCTCTGATGAAGAGTAGTGCTAGTAGAAGAATGCAATTTCACAAGACAAATGAAAGAACAGTATTTTCTGATGTATCCATCACAATCAGCTTTTAAGAAAATGCTCTATTCTGCAGCTGAATCAACAAACACGCTGAAACCATTATCATTGATATGATTATTATTAATAAACGTATCAGCTTATTATCTGTTGATAACAAAACTCTGTTCTATCGGCAGTAAACTGCTTATTGCATGGTCTAAGCCAAACGCGTTTTTTATGGTTGCATCTCATAAGATTTAAGGTACTTCTTCTGCCATGTATACATATTTACTGCTCTGTTTTCTTCATTTGTCAAACCTTTCGGTCATACTAGCTTTGATCGTGTCAGGACACCCCCCCCCCCTAAAAAAAGACATAGGCAACATTAACTGTATAAGTGAAAAGGTAAAACTTTTCTTCTTTTTATTATTATCATCATTAGCATTATCATTGTTATTGTTATTATTATCATTTCTATTATTAAGTATATATGTACATATCTATCTGGTTATTTTTTAAATATAGTTTAAAACGCAATATGTTCGATTGCCATAATGAAAGAAGTACAGGTATGTACATGGTACATTTATGTGGTCTTTTTTTTTAGAAGAGAACCCTGTAATGAATACATTAAATGATATCCGCCGAGAGGGGGCGGTATTGAAAAATGACTGTCCTTGCTTGCTGATAAATTATGGCGCCCTCATGACACCATATCGCAGAATAGCCGTCCGACTTACTGAGCGCGTGAAAAAAATCACCGTTTTTTAATGTTTATTGTCTAAATTAACACAAATATGGAACGACCAACAGACCCGTGTATTTTGCTCTGCATCGTATTAAAGAAAATAAAATGCCGCATAATTCAGACAATGATTGATCGAAATGAACACTACATAGATTAATCCATAGCTAAGGGAGGTTTTTAAGATAGAACAAATGAATGTATCCTTCATGGTGAAATGTCAGGCAGATCATTGTGGAATGCGATTCGTTAGGGATAATCCCTGGGGTGTATGGTTAAATAAGCGTCATGGAATCCCTATGTAATGCTTCTATCATCTATAAACATAGTGTGATCAGGGGCCAGTGGCGTAACAGGCGGGGGGGCAGGGGGGGCAAGTTGCCCCCCCTGGCGGATTTCACCGGGAAAATAAAAGAAAAACGGGAAAAAGAAAAAAAGGAGGGAGAAAGAAAGGGAAAGGGGAAGGAAAGGGGAAGGAAAGGGGAAAAGGAAAGGAGGAAAGGGAAAAGAAAACGAAGAAAAAACTTTTTTTAATGGGAAAGGAAGGAAAGCGGGAAAATGTACGAAAGAAGAACATTTGAGAAAGAACAAATCATTGAGAAATAGGCCTATATAATGCAATAGCACGGTGGGAAATAAATTTAAAGATGGCAAAATGGCAAACAATAGCGGGAAACGAAGGTAGAATGTAATTATTCAAAAGCTAAATTGGAAAACAAAGAAAAGGGACAAGAAAAAAAAACAATAACACAACCGGGCTGCCAATGATTGAAATTAAAGAGCGGGAAGAAAGATGGACTGCATACAACATTGTGCTATAAGCTTGCTATTAAATGTTATGCAAATTAGCTACCGGGGCTTTGCCCCAGACCCCACGCAGTAGGGGGCTCTTCATCTATAACCTTCAAATGGCTCTATAACGCCCCCGTTCAATCACGTTCAATCACTGGCATACAGGAGGGGGGGGGGTCGTGGTTCCACACCCAAGAGGAAATGAAAAAAATTATAGGATACAACGTATAATTCAGATTCAGATTCAGATTCATTTATTTCACACCTCTTTAAAATACAAAAATACATAAATACAAATAAAAATCTTATACGACAGAACAGATATTGACAAGTATAAAGTATAAGTAGTCATAAACAGATAGTAAAACACAGTAAATATAAACAATGATTTCCGCTGTACGGCGGATGTGGGGGAAAGACAGAAAGCCATTGGCCTATCGAGGTCTATCCCCCTGATTACCGTACAACAGGAAAAACAAAACAAACACAATGCAAGAAAGGGGATAACAGAGGAATTAAAATCCTAACTAACGGGGGAGAGGGGGGGGGTGGCAGGCAAAGGAGGGGACACAAGTGTTAATTACTTAATATTGTATAATATTGTATTGTAATAAGTCATTATGGCGTATATACACATAAATATACTGATACAGATGTATATATAACATTTAGAATTTCACTTAATTATTCTATATTTTATGATAAATATGAATTAAAAGAAGAAAAAAAAAATAATAATAATAATAATAATAATAATAATATTTGCACAAACATGCTGTATGACATAAGAGGCAGATTAAGCTATAGTACAGTATGTAAGAGAGCATGTTTGTATTTTCTCTTGAATATGTTTAATGATTGACTATCTTTTAAATGATTTGGAAGGCTGTTCCAAATCTGGGGCCCTTGATAGCATATACTTGCTCTGGAAACATCATATTTAAGAAGTGGAATATATAGGTCTGTAGAATTTCTGCAGTTATATTTATTTACGTTATAGTTATAGAGGAAATATTCATTAATTGAGAGAGGAAGTAGATTATGTATAATAGAATACATAAAGACTGCAACGTGAAACTTATAAAGGTCATTCAAAGGGATGATTTGTAGTTTTTTGAATAATGGTTCGGAGTGAGCATAATAATTTGAGTTTGTTATAATACGGATAGACTGTTTTTGAAGTTGAAATAATCTTTGGAAAAGGTATCTATGACATTGTCCCCATACAGTTATACCATAAGAAAGATGCGAGAAAATCATCGAATAATATAAATTTACAAGGACCCTCAGTGGGAGGAGGTCCCTTACTCTGTATAATGCTCCAGTAAATCTTGATATTTTCCCTGAAATATAGCCGACATGATCTTTCCAAGTTAATTGTGAGTCTATCCATATGCCAAGAAATTTCACAGTATTTTCTCGTTTTATTTCGATGTTATTTATCATTAATTGCATATCACAGTTGATGGATCTGCCTTTCGTGTGGAATATAACATATGAAGTTTTTTTAGCATTGATTTGTAATTTGTTACATAAAAACCATTGCTCATAGATTCTCAACTCATTTTGTAAGTTATTTTTTATCAATTCAATATTATTGCCTGACAGGAAGAAACTAGTGTCATCAGCAAATTGTATCACTGATGTATTAGTACTAATATTTTGAAGGTCGTTGATGTATATTAGGAATAACACTGGCCCTAGAATTGAACCCTGAGGGATCCCGGTAGTAATAATTTTCGGTGAAGATTTAATATTTCTAATTGCAACATATTGTTTTCGGTTTGATAAATAACTTTTAAACCAGTTAAGAACTAACCCTCTAATGCCATAAAAATATAATTTGTCAAATAGAATACGATGGTCCATGCAATCGAAAGCCTTCGACAGATCAAGGAATATCCCAACTGTTATCTTCCTCTGTTCAAAAGATTTCACTAATTTGTCAACAAGCTCAATGAAAGCTAAATTTGTATCATAGCCTTGTCTGAATCCATATTGTTTTGGAGATAAAATATCAGCTTTTCTTAAATACGACATTAATTTTTCACAAGCAATTTTTTCAAATATTTTGCTAAATACACTCAATACCGAAATGGGGCGATAATTATTCAAAATATCCGTGTCACCACTTTTATAAACGGGAGTAACTCTTGCAGTTTTAAGGCTATCAGGGAAGACACCCGATTCTAACGATTTTTTTATAATAACATGCAGGGGGCGAATAATAAAATGGATAGTTGACTTTATAAGTTTAGTAGTAAAGCCGTCGTATCCGTGACTCTTCTTTAACTGTAGTTTTAATACAATCTTTAGAATATCATTTTCTGTAATATCAGTGAAAAACATTGAGTTTACATAGTTACCTTTAAGGTATTGCGTGTGGTCATGTATACAATCGGTATTTTCAGCAATTTTATTGTGTATGGTACTGCCAATAGAAGTGAAAAACATATTAAAGGATTCAGCAATTGTATGAGCATCACTGGTATAATTTCCGTCACAGTTTATGTTCTTAATATTCTGACATTTTGGCTTTCTGTTTAGTATTTCATTGATGACTTTCCAAGTGGCTCTAGGATTATTTTTCAAATGCTGGAATTTTTCATCAAAGTATTTACGTTTTGCATATCTTATTTCACTGTTAACCTTATTTCTATGTGCTTTATAATTCATATGGTTAGTAACGGTAGGATTTATAACATATTTTTTAAAAAGTAAATGCTTCTTTTTGCACATTTTTTTCAATGATTTCGAAAGCCAAGGTTTATCTCTCTTAAAGTATTGTTTCTTTTTTACTTTTATAGGGAAACTATCATCATGGAGTTTTGAATACATGTGTATAAACATTTCAAATTGCTTATTTACATCTTTTTCATTTTCTAGAAATGACCAGTTAGTGGCTTGCAGTTTGTTACAGAATAGATATACATTTGCATCAGTGTACTCTCGGGTTTCATGTTCTTGTACACAATCTAAACTATTATTAGAATTATTTCCGGGTATAATAATAAAAGGAGATAGGTGGTCACTGATATCTACAGTGAGTATACCCGACTTAATAACCTTTTCGGTTGGAATGAAAACAATGAAATGTGTTATTTGCTGAATAAAATGGAAAAATCTATCACATAATTAGAATTTAATTTCAGTAGGCAATTTTTTCCAGCTCGCTTTGCACGCTGGCGACTTTTTACAAAATTTTCCCACATTGCTATGTTTTGCCCCCTCAAAATATTTGGTTCATTATGCAACTGGGTTTAATAAATGTGTTGTGTAAAAGCTATATTCTGTATATGCCCGCGATTTGATTAAAATTGCGGAAATCTGCGAGGTTTAAATGGCTTTGATATCAAGAAGTTCCGGGGGCTCCGCCCCGGACCCCAAACGCGTATGGAAGGGTTGGGCCATGGCCCCAAAAAGTTCTACAGACAAGAACAACAAAAAAGGAGGAAAGAAAAGCAAAGGAAAATTGTAGGATATGATTTTAATTACTGAAAACAATGTCAAAAAATAGCTCAAAGTTAGATTCTCATGAAAAGTTGATTTTTTTCTCGCTCGCTTCGCTCGCTCGGGACTTATATATAAAGCAGCTTTTTAGCACATGTGCTATACTGCGCCCCTCGTTGTTTTTTTGTTTTGTTTTGTTTTTTACTCTTCACGCTACTGCCGCAAAGAATCCTGTTCACAGTGGCGTACAGACCACCGTGACAAAAAAGGAATCTAAAGAGAGAAGAATTAAATATATTATTCTTTGGATATTATGTCAAAATCTATCACAAAATTTGATTTTTGTATCAAAAAGGTGAAAAATTTTGCTCGCTCGCTTCGCTCGCTCGCAACCTTTTTTAAAGATATATTCTGGCCTTCTCAAAATAGTCGCCTCATTACACCATTACGCCTGTTCATACCATGATATGACCGGGAAATTTTTGGCTCTTGCCCCCCCTGGCCACCGACCCCTGTTACGCCGCTGTCAGGGGCGCATTTCATGAAAGACTTGTCGGACATTTTATCCGACAAAGTCCCATTTTATCGGACAGTTACCATAGTAACACTGCTTCTCAACCAATCAAAATGAGGGAAAGATGTCAGATCTGACAACTTGTCGGACGAAAATGTTGATGAAACGCCCCCCCCCCCTCCCTGATCTAAATAGTGTTTGCATTGATGAAAGCATGTTCCTATAGTTCGAGCATTATACACACGAATTAAATCCGTATGGTTTCGTGACCTAAGTTTGCATATGTATGTAAATTGTCTGCCTAATATTCCATGTTACCCGATTTACCCCTGTGCCTATGTATCCTAGGTACAGCTTCCATTATGTTCTTTAAAGTTACATTCCCTTGTCTGAAGCCACGTGAGTCAGTATCATTGCAGAAAACGCTCTTTATCCCCCTCCCGGGGGGTACCTAGTAAAAATGTATAATACGTATATGTGTCGCTGTTGAGACCCCGATTTACAGCCTAAATTTCCATTCTAGAGCATCACTATTTCAGAAAGCCATAGATATTCATATTTTTTCCAGTTTCGGAGACCCTTAATTCTTGATTTCTCGTTTCAATGCAGGGGCGGATCCAGCTTTCGCCAATAGGGGGGGGGGGGGGGGCGAACAAATATTTGACCCATTTTGTCCCCCGATCGGCCGCTCAACAAAGTTGATTTTCAAAATTGGATGTAAAATAAGAAAGTTGTTAGTTTCTAAAGCCCCCTATTTTCGACTTTGGCGCGGCACATAGGTACCATGTTACAATTTGAGTATTTACTTGTTGTTTAGTTAGCTTTTGCTTGCAAGGCCGTACGCTTCGTCAGACCTTCGTCGTAGGTGGCGCTGTTGCTGGAGCAGCACTGTTGATCAACATGATAAAGTCGTACTTTGCATCCTCTGGCAAAAGGCGCTATATAAACCCAGCTACTGCAGAACACCTGTCAGACTGGACTTGCCGATGTGACCAAAGCTTTACCACTGCATATAAAAGTATTTTGGAAAAATGGACCAGAACTCAGAGGAATTGGCCCCAGTGGCCAAGGAACTGAAGGAGAAAGAACTCCAAGAAGGCGAGATTGAGAATGAAACAGGAAGGAAAGATCGCGGGACCTGGACCAGCCAATTGGACTTTCTTCTGACCTTGATAGGAGCATCTGTGGGACTTGGAAATGTTTGGCGATTCCCTTATTTGTGTTACAAGAACGGAGGAGGTAAATATGTCTCGTAGCTGAGGCGTTCAGATGGGGGAGGGCTTAGGGAGCTCTTGCCCCCCCCCCCCCAAAAAAAAAAAAAAGAGAGAGAGAGAAACGGGTGTGTAATATAACATCATATTTTGAATATTATGTCAAAATCTATCTCAAAATTGGATTCTATTTTACCTGTCAGTTACGCTCGCTCGCAACTTTTTATTCATTTTACGCGATACGACATATTAAGCACCCTAATTTTGGGGCTCATTACGTCTCTTAAGTTGATTAATAACATTTGTCTTTCTTTGAAAACTTTAAAAGTATAATGATGACCACTACTTCATGATTTTTTATCATTTTGGTAACTTTCAGCTTTGTTTGAATAAGATCAATATCAAGCTATATTAGAATATTTTGTATTTTTTTAAATACATTTTATGAATAAATTCGATACTGTATTATCATGTTTTACCTCAAGTGTACATTTTTTTTTTGTGTGTTTGTTTTACACAATTTATACATTATAGTTTTTTACAGTATTATTACCATAATAATAGCAATTAACATCATCGTAACATTCATAATCACTATTGTCATTATTATCATCATTACTACTATTTGTACTATCGTATGCTGACTATTATTTGAGAGAAATTAAGTACTAATGTATGTATTTATATCAAAATTGAAGGTTCATAAAATTCACTCATATTATGTATATGATGTGTCACGACTAAAATTAACCTCCCCTTTAATATTAATAATAGTAATAATAATAAATAAATGAATTAATAATATAACAAATTGAATAAGATAAAAAAAAAATAAGAAATGAAATGAAATACATAAATAATGAAAATAAATAAGGACTAGGACAATCAGAAGGATTTTTATTTTGAGACTGAAGGAAATTTGGATTCGTCTTAACTTTGCAGTTTATTTTACTATACCACATATTTATTACATAATGAGGTATGCACTGATGTGTTTCATATAAAGATATGCCAGTTCTGCTGTATCAATGTATTTAACAAATTTAAAGAGTATGAATCTTGGGTTGTCATTTTTGTTTCAAGTAATCCGATTTTCCGCTTGAAAATCCTTCTCCTGCGTGTGTGTGTGTGTATTTGAGTTTTGTCAGACGTGTTCCAATCAGATATGATTAATTACGTCTGGGACCGACCTTTAACGTCACCATCCGAAAGACGTGACCGGGTAACTTCCCCACAGCTTAATTGGATTACAGGCGCACGCCACAACGCCCATTTTTTTTAAAACAAACCTGCTAATTGTGGCTGGCGTAATACGTTGGTGGTGGATTATTTCTTTGCGTGTTTGTGTGTGTATGAGGAACGATGTTTTCAGTACACTTAATATATGATTCCTGCTAAAACAGTAAACAAATTCAATGTAAACACATCAAAATAGTAAACAAAACAATGTAAACAAAACTAAATTATACGAGTTTTATCAATGCAGAATGAATTAGTGCAGAATCAAATCAAATGATATCCACAAAGGGGTATCGTCTCAGACTTGCGATAGTCTATTCAAGTCCACTAACAGCGTCGCATCGTTACTATATATTTTTTGTCCTTCTAGGAGCGTTCCTGATTCCTTATTTCATCTGTTTGATTCTCGGTGGGATTCCGCAGTTGATTCTTGAGGTCGGTCTTGGGCAATGGACCAATCAGGCTGCCGTCACTTCCTGGGACATCTGCCCGATCTTCAAAGGTAAGCCAGTGGATTTCTTAAAGGGAGAGCGAACTAGCAATAATGTATAGCACCACCTCAAGTCCTCGTATCTGGCCAGGATCCTGGCCCATAATGCAATATTCTAAGCAGTGAAGTCTTGTAAAATAGGCCTACTTGAATGACCACACTGCCTGATCTTCAAAGGTTAGTGAATGGATTACTTAAAGGGGAAGTTCACCCCGACAAAAAGTATATTGTAAAAATAGCAGAAAAAATAATAAAAAATATATTGCCAAATGTCTGAGAAAAAAAAATCCATTAAAGAATATAAACGTTATTAGAATCAAAATTATTTGATCTGTGCCATCATAATGCGAGCAGCATTCTCACATAGCGAAACCCTTGCACCGTTTATCTTTTTTTAAACAATGCTGTATACACCCATCGTACAGTAGTTGTACAAACAGTTTTTAAAAAAGTGTTTAAAATCTTGAACAACAAAGTTTAATTTATATTATTTAATTCTCTATGAAATAATTAAGCATGGTTGTTTTAAACAACTACTGTACGATTCATATAGTAAACGGCGTTGTAAAAAAAAGAATAAAAGGCATTTATTTTTGTGATGGAGCAAGATACCGTACTGTTAGAAAATTTGTACTTGAAAAAAAAAATTCCTGCAGCAGAGTCTCGAAAACACATGTAATCTAACTGCATTGTGTAATCTTACATGCGTTTGTGTAAAATTACAGAAAATTGTTTTTTTGGTGTATGTTACCTTGTAAATTTATTGTACTAAAACATATTTCCCTTTTTTTTAACAGACTTGTTCTGTAAAATTGTAGAAAATATTTCCTGTTATAACAATTTAGAGAATGATTTGGTTATTATTTTCTTTCTGTTAAAACTTTTTTTTTTCTTCTGTAAAATCTTCAGTTTTTTTCTAACAGTTTATTTTGTTTTAAAAATGGAAAAGATCTTTAAACGTTTGAAAGCGATAGGAAACACAATACGAAAGCCATATATTATCGTTTGAATGTCGAGATCGCTAATGCTATGGAAATCGCCTCATTTGGCAATGCGACCAAGATGTATGATGTCAAGCGTAAACAACTCACCCCTTTTAATACTAGAAATATACCATCAAATATCTCTATCATGGTCATTCTTATGATACAAACTCTTTGTCCATGATATATTTGTGAAACCGTTATCACGTCAATCACAACAGCACATGTCTCCCCATGAAAGGAATACTTGGGTCCCGCTTCATTAAGACTAATTGTTTATAGTTAGAATGCATACATTTCTGTATCAAGATTACTACCAGCCAATCAAATCAATTGATTTCAGTAGCTTTTAACTATCATAGAAAATGTGTTATAATACAAAGTTTTAAGAAGTGGGCCCTTGGGTCCCAATTCATAAACACTTGTTTTAATGTAGGTGCGTCGTGGTCTAGTGGTTCTGACTCTCGCCATTTAAATAGAGGGTCTTGGGTTCGAATCCTAGCCATGGTGTGTTTTCCTTCGGCAAGAAATTTATCCACACTGTGCTGCATTCGACCCAGGTGAGATAAATGGGTACCGGCAGGAAGTAATTCCTCAAAAAGCTGTGAGCACAAGAATCGGTAGACTAGCTAAGCCGGGGTAATATAGAAGCATTCTGAGCACCTAGCAAGGTGGATACCTGCAATATACAAATCGTACATATTATTTTTCTTTAATAACGAATGCATAAATTTATATAACAAAATTATTATCAGCCAATCAAATTGATTTCAGTAGTTTTAAACTATTATTACAAATTATATGGTAACAAGTTTTAGGAAATGGGTCCTTGGATCCCGTTTCAGAAACACTTGTTACAATAACAAATTGACATTTTCTACAACAAATTCACTATCAGCCAATCAGATTGGATTATTTCAGTAGCTTTTAACTGTTATTGCATCTTTGTTTATTGTAACAATTTTTATGAAATGGGTCCTTAATCTCTGCGGAAACACTTGTGATAATATGAGTAAAATACGTACAGATGCAACGGGGAGGAGCTACATGTATATTACACCACTTAACTTGGTTTTTTTATGATGAACATTGTATATTGGAGGATGTCTCTCATTCTATATATAGCAAGATCTCAACAATTAAATGCTCATAGTTGTCGCGAAACTTTGGGACTTAACATGACTTCCATTGATTTGGGATTATTTTTTTTTGTAAATGTGTTTTATTATTTCTCTATTGGTCTCAATAGCTTCATCCCCCTGAGCCGTAGACGATAATTACGTCTGATATTGATCAGAAATGTTGAACAAAATGTGGGCTTCACGGCTTTAAAAATCTACAACAAGACTTTAATCTAAGCAGGCTTTTGTGTAGGCAAAATAACAAAGGATATTAAGTTGTAAGAAATCGTAAAGATATGCAGCGGATCATATTGATCCACAAGTTCGCACAAAAGAAAATTACGAGTTGTTTTTAACCCTTTGACGGGACTTTATCCAGAACGGAATGCTGTGTAACAAAAATAACACAGAAGTCTCCGAGTAACATATTTATGCATAAATGCAGGTAGAACATACGATATTGATTTGCAAGCTCGAACCAAATATAAATTACTAGAAGTTGATAAAGTGGTATAAGACTATAGGTGTCATCCGAAACGGAATGAAAGTTTAAAGGTTTACAAACTGTAAAGAAATGAAGCAGATGATAGTAATCAGAAAAGGCAAAAGCAAAATGAGTAGAATTCTGAAACTGTATTTCAGAACTCACTTTATGGTATTTGAAGAAAAAAAAATCAAAATTCTACAACTTGTAACGAACTATAAAGAAACTGCCAGTAGTAGTGTATTAATTAAATAAGCAATTCCTTGGAACTTTTTTTGTCAGACAGATTTTCAACTGACTTACTGTCACCAGTACGTTCGCGTGGATCTGTGCATGTAGTATTATTTAAGATAAATACTAGACCTCCATGCATTGACGTTATTAGAGCATGGAGCTCCATGATAAGTGCATGGGAACCTTGCCATGCAATAACTACCAATGTAACTTTGCTTAAAGGCCCATACAAACATGATTCCATAAAGAGATACAATGCCTAGATAGTAAAGTATCCACATCATGATATATTACGATAATACACAGCACTGAAGGCTTTCGTAAGAATTAAACGAACGTTTACGGGGTACATTCGGAACACTTCTTACACACCTGACATGCCTGAGGCAAACTGGTCAATATAACTAGTTATTAGTACCAGTCATTGGCAACTTTTCCTTTGAGCTAAAAATCTGGTCACGCGATGTATTTCAACCAATCATTTGGTGATATGGATCTAAACAATACAACAAAAACTAAAAAAAAACAGTTAACAGATTATTGTCATTGAAAGAAGGCTAAACCAGGGGGGTGTTTCACACAGATTTAAGTGTGACTTAAAGTCGCACTTAAATGCCAATAATTGCGTGCGGTATGAAAGGCTTAACCGCATTGGTCAGATCGTGCCATGAAAACGCGCACTACTGCATATCAATCAATAAGATCGCGCGATGCATATCTTGTACGCGTCGGCACTTTAAGACGACCGCACACCTTACGATTGGTCTGCGACCCGATTTCAGAATAAAATGTAGTAGAATTTGATGCTAATATTGAGACTTGGAATATCTTACTGTGTAATGTTCTAAATCATCGTAAGAATTCTTATGTTCAAATCCGTGACTATGCTATCATCCTTATTAGAATAAAAGTGAATTTGATATCTTGTCGTAATGTCATAGCAATCGTACGATTGGCTACGATTTGAAACTAATTTGGCATTTACTCCAAAATAAAGACTTGCAATCTTTAAAAAAAGTTTTTATTAGTATTCTTTCAATTAATTTTAACCTCAAATAAAATGAAATGTTCCATTCACATTTTCAGAAAATGAGCAAAATGCGATTTGTTCCAAAATCAGATCGCGAACAGTCGTAAGGTGTGCGGTGGCCTTAAGTCATACGTATGTCTTTGTGAAACATCCCCCGGATCTATTTTGTCTTCTTTCTTTTTTTAGGTCTCGGCCCTGCTGGGATGTTTATCCAGTTCTTCTTCGACATCTACTACATTGTCATCATGGCGTGGGCCTGCTATTACATGTTCATGTCGTTCACATCCAAGCTACCATACTCCCACTGCGACAACGAGTGGAATACTCCTTGCTGCTTTGCAACGGGCGATATCGGCGTTGACAAGGCGAATGACACCACTGTGATGACGACGGCCGCAATGTCATACGACCCGACCGGGGCACAGTCCACCAACGTCACCGAGCATTGCAATGAAACAGTTTCATCGACTGTTGAATTCTGGGAGTAAGTTACCAACTTCCGGTTCTCTAGTCGCGACAGTCCCATGAATAAACCTGACTCCAAACCGACCGATGGTATGTCATTGGTACAAATTAATAAGATTTGTTAGTCTGACATAGCCAATGTGACTCTACACACTAAGAAATAAAGGTTCAAAATTGAACCCCAAAGGTTGATGCAAAATCAGCACCCTATGGGTTCAAAAATTGAACCCCTGATTGGGGTTCATTTTTGCACCCTGCGGGTTCAAAACTGCACCCCTAGGGGTTCAATTTGAAATTTAGGGGAGCAGTTTTGAACCCGCAGGGTGCAAAAATGAACCCCAACCAGGGGTTCAATTTTTTAACCCCAATCAGGGGTTCAATTTTGAACCTTTATTTTTTTAGTGTGTATACCCCTTCTAAACGTAGTAACTGTAAAATATTGTTTTATCATTTTTTTTTCATTCATAAAACACTTAAAGGGATGGTCCGGGCTGAAAATATTTATATCTTAAGACATAGAGTAGAATTCACTGAGCAAAATGCCAAAAAAATCATCAAAATCGGATAACAAATAATAAAGTTATTGAAGTTTAAAGTTTAGCAATATTTTGTGAAAACAGTCATCATGAATATTCATTAGGTGGGCTGCTGATGTCACATCTCCACTTTCCGTTTTCTTATGTTATTACATAAACTCATCATTTTTTCATTATTTCATACTTGTGTGAATAATATGTCTCCCTTATAATGAAATAAGTTGCAGCAATAAATATCTAACGCACTGAATCAGTTGTCAATCCAATTTTTCTAGTTCTTGGAGGAAAAAAATTTAATAAACCTAATTTCATATAACAAAATACAAAAGAACAAGTGGAGATGTGATTCATGACGACTGTTTTCACAACATATTGCTAAACTTTAAAATTCAATAACTCTGTTATTTTTTATCCGATTTTGATGAAATTTTCGGAATTTTGCTCAGTGAATTCTACTCTATTTATTAATTTATACATACCCTCAGCCCGGACCATCGCTTTAAAACACGAACCATTTTGATAAATTTGTTTTATCCTTTATCTATATAGTCGTAAGATTCTCCAGATACATTTATCAGATGGCATCCATGACCTCGGTGGCATCAACTGGCAGCTCTTACTCTGCATGTTCCTCGCCTGGTTTATATGCTATCTATGCATTTGCAAAGGTGTCAAGACATCGGGAAAGGTAAAATGGCTTTGTGTGTGCTTTGTGCGATGTTAGTGAGTTTTCGGAACGCTATGCAGACTCTTTCTGGAACAGAGATAATCTATTGTCAAAAGCCGTTCATGAAAAATTAGTCTTTGTCGAATTTCTGTGAATCAAAACAACAGTGCCGTCAGTGACTCTGGACAAACGAAATTTTTCGTTAGCTCAGAATCTTTTAGACGATCAGCTCTCCCGGTTCACCAATTTTCGACAAAGACCTCTCAGCTGTTCATTGTGATTTGACGGGCATCTTCAATGAATTTACTATGTTCTAGAATCGGTCTCCATTGTAGTTGCAAAAACTTCCTAATGACACCGATGAACCCAACACCAGAGTCCCGTTTCATAAAGACCTTTATAATAACATAATTTGCTATCAGCCAATCAGATTGAAAGATTTCAGTAGCTTTTAACGGTTATTGCATTTTTTTATTATAACAGTTTTTTTAAACGGACTGCAGGCAGACCAAATCTATTTTATATTTCTAAGGACTTTCTGTTGGTCGGTTCGAGTCGGCTTTGTTGGTGTGACTTTAACGAAAAACAGAACTCAAATTATTTCATATGATGAGGTCATTTCAGATTCCTTCAATGTTTCATTTGGAGTTCCTCAAGGATCGATCCTCGGTCCTTTGATTTTTCATTTTGTTTATTAATTATCTCCCAGGATGTTCTAAAAACTTGAATTTCATTTTTTTTTACTGATGACAACAATACCGATGACACCAACAAAATGAACTCGCCAACACTTCTCTTCATCTCCTTGTTTTCTCAAGTGCATAGAGACTTATTTGTTATGCGCTATAAAAAAGCTGACCGTTATTATTATTATTAGATCTTAAATTCAACAGACAATAGTTTATCGTTGTCACCTGGTTCGAATTATGAATTATGAAAAGAATATAGATGTTTCAATGCCAATAAACGTACAATTGAAAAATCAAATATTATTTCTTACTTCGAAACATACAAAATGATAACTCTTTGCAAAACTTGATAAATTGTATTTTACTAATGATATTAATAGGTGGTCTACTTCACAGCGCCATTCCCGTATATCCTTCTGACTATCCTGTTGGTTAGGGCTGTCACCCTACCCAATGCTCTGGAGGGCATTATATATTATCTTAAGCCAGACATCACAAGACTTAGCGACAGCCAGGTAAGGTTCCACTCCCCCCCCCCCCCTCTCTCTCTCTTCTCTGCACCTACACTCCTACATTAAGATGGTATCAGGGGCTGCGGAATGGGGGTGCGGGGGCTCCTTGTTCCAAAACCGTGTAGAGAAACGTAAAATGACCATCTGATTATGATTTCCCTTTTTGCATGATCAGCCCGCCCCCTCCCCAGACTTTCAAAACCGTTTTACGACCCATGGTATCATTGAATATAATTGTGAATTGTTTTACGGTGTTGCCACAAAGTCAAGCTAAGCTTCAACGTGGCAACGCCTGCAACCTTCTAAAATCGTCATGTTGTAGAAAATGCAACCTTGTTCATATTTATTCATGGTTAAATACTTTGTTGTACTAAGTATTTTCTTTGTTATTATGTATATGAAAGGTTGATGGAACAATACATGAGTGAATGAATGTAAATGCAATTAACGCATAGGGCTTACAAAACGTCAATGACAAATAAACGAATTCGGAGTTTCATGATAGTGTTAATGAATGAAACCACGATGGTTATTAAACAAATATATCAGGCTTTGAGAAAGAATAGTGAATATACAAACTCTGCTTTTTGGAAACATGTAAGGAATAAACTGATTGTGTTGATTTATTAACTTATTCAATGGAAAAATTCATAGCTATTCGAAATAACAAAAATATTGTCCACGAACGCAGGTGGCGATACATGACCCAGTGCATGGTTATCCACATATATTATGTTACTGTTATGTAATTTCTTATAATGTATCATTTGTATTATTTCAACTGTATTGAGTTGAATGTAGCTTGAGGTGACCAATATAATATCATTCAAATTAGAAAGAAATAATAGAAAATGCAAACTATTCAGGAATATTGATTTTTCTCTGAATCAAGTCCCAGACAACCTCGCTCAAAACGAGCTTGATTGACTGGCAGAGTTTCTTTGTAATCTGTACAGCTATTTCAAAGGATTTGGTTCGAGCTAAAGAATGTCCCATCTTGAGTAGAGGGGTAGTAAAAAAATATCCCCAGTAATTATCGATCAACACTCTTTAGCTCACCTGCATGTTATCAGAGAAGATTACTTCTTGTTGATAAAAAAACGGCGCCTATTCATCAATCATCTTGACTATTGATCTGATATTACATCGAATGGGGACGTTTTAGAAATGGAGACATCACACTCTTTAACTATAGACACACGGTTTGCAGGGCCATGTGAACGTTTAATTTTAACTTGGAGATGTAAATTTGACAAGGGGTTCATTACTAAAATCGTTATGAAGGTATTTTGGTCCCAAGAAATTCGACAAGCAAAAAAAAAAAAGGGGGGGGGTTCACTAAAAAAATTGGATGTATGTTATTATTTTCCCTAGAAATTTGACAAGCAAAAAAACTTTGAAATTTATAAATTTTGACAAGCAAAAAAAAAAGAAGTTTCACTTCCAAGTATAGGTCATTTTGCTTACAATTGTTATTTTTAATACCTTTCAGAATTCTAAGGGGTGCTGCCTCTGGAGAATAATACACACAGTACCCCCAAGGAAAATCTTGTGGGTGCTTCAGCACCCCCGCTTTCCATATATTTTTCTGATTGTGCACGTGGGGAACGCTAAAAGACTTAACCGCCCTTTCACACGGTAAATAAAATCGTAATTTGAATGATGATTCCAGTGAAAAATAAGGCTAATGACGAAACCAAACTAGATTGTGATTAGAATCACGCACGACTACAATCATCATTACAATGATGATTCAAGATTCACGAGTGAAAAGGCCCTTAGACCAGCATGTATCGTGAATGAAATGCATTGTAATGTAGAAGCAATCAAGAATATTGATTCTATAACTGCACTCATCATGCTCATAGTCTAGACCCAAACTGCCCCGTTGAAATATGTGAAACTGGGCGTTGTGGCGTGCGCCTGTAATCCAAGCTGTGGGGAAGTTACAAATTGATGCAGAGGTTCGAGGTTCGAGCCCTGGTCACGTCTTTCGGATGGTGACGTTAAAGGTCGGTCCCAGACGTAAATAATCATATCTGATTGATACACGTCTGACAAAACTCAAATACACACACACACATGTGGGGCCTATAAGCTGGCCAAGTACTGGCTCACTTGCTTTGTAATATTTTCATCCTGGCTCGTTCAATGGGGGATTTGCTCAAAGATTGGCTTTGAAAAGGGGTACTACTAACTAAGGGCCTTTTCACACGAGAATCTTGAATCACTCATTGTAATAATGATTGGAATTCGTCTTTAGAATCACCGGACCTTTCACACGAAAATTCGTACCGTAATTTGGTAAAACTTACTGGAATTCACCTCCCGAGTAGAATTTGAATTCGTGATTGTGATTAGCGTTAGTGTTTCTAGTTTGGTTTCACACGTGCTAAAAATTCGTCTTTAGCCTTATTTCTCACTGGAATCATCTTGAAATTACGATTTTTTTTTATTGTGTGAAAGGGCGCTCAAAAGAACCCCGATAACTATCGATCAATGTTCCTTGCTTCAAAATGCTTTTGATAGCCCTGGATATCAACTTATTGTCCCTCTTGTAAAGCAGAAGCGAGACATGTCTTTGGTTACCCCCACAAAATGCACAACACCAAACGTATGAAAGTAAAACAGTTATATGATAAATCAAATACAAATATGTTTTATTCCATAACTTTGTGATTTTACATGAAAAAAATATTTCGATTTCGTACAAAATCGAAATAAGATATCAACATTTGTATATTATGAAAACTCTTCCCAGGCATGAAATAAATAGGCCTACATTTTTAGGATAAATAGGCTGCTTATACAATTAAAATGTGTAATGAAACGTTTCGAGTTTAGAGTTTTTTTCTGAAATACACACATATAATATTTTATTTTTGTTACATGTAACATGCATGTAAATGACAAACGCATTGTATTTTTTTGTATTTACATGTATTTGTTTGGTATGGGATGTGACACAAATTGCTTTCATATTTTTATTGTTTGGTCGCGGTGTTCTCATTGAAAGTCTAGAATTTTCATTTGAAATCTACATAGTACATTAATATATTTTTTTTTAAGCACTTAAATGACACTCACATTCTCATTTTTATATTTACTTTGTGAGGTATAAATGGTCTCTGACATAGGCATTCTTATCATATTTTCTTTGTGACGGCGCTTTAGTGTTGAATATCTGATCTCTTTATCTGGAATTTATATACATAGAACATTGATATAATTATTATGTGAATTTAAGTAATGTAAGTAACAATGTTATTCTCATTTATTTATTATATTTACTCTGTAAGGTATGGATGGATGCTGCGACACAAATCTTCTTTTCATATTCCCTTGGACACGGAGTTCTTATTGCTCTGGGTAGCTACAACAGACACAAACATAACTTCATTAGGTAGGTAACCAGCAACCGCTGGGGCGACACGACATTTTCTCCGGCGACGATTGCACGGAGCTTTATTTCCTCTAAGATATATATGTTAAGGTTTAGGGTTGCAATAGAGTTTTATGGTAGGTTAAGGGTATAGTGTTAAATCCAGGGTTGAAGTTGGTCATTCTATCAATGTGTGGAAATTACATCGGAGAAATTGTCGCCGGAGCAAATGTCATGGCACCCTCGGTGAAGGACTGCTGGAAGGAGCACAGTGTCACACAGTGTCACACAGTGTGAGCGTCTGTCTCACAACCGGGAGGTTGGGGGGTTCAAACCCTGGCCGCGTCAGACCAAAAGACGTTAAAAGATGGGAGTTGCTGCTACCCTGTTTGGCGTTCGACGATTAAAGGGATAGAGCCTCGTCGATCTGGCGCTGCACAGCGGCTGCCGGGCCAACGATCAATTGGGCAAAGCAAATTTTCGGAGTATTTCATTTCATGTCTATTTCGAACAATAAATTATGGATTTATCATTATCATTTATCATTTATCACAGTGTGTTCACAGTGTGGACGATGTGAAAATATTATTCACACTGTAAACATTGCTCAAATTCAACAGTGTGGAGATATTTTCACACTGTGGAAACCTCGGCAGTGTGACTGCTCACAGTGTGTTCACATGGTCGACTGCGTGAAAATATTATTCCGAATGTTATCATTGCTCAAATTCAACAGTGTGGAGATATTTTCACACTGTGAACACCTCGCCAGTGTGACTGCTCACAGTGTGTTCACATGGTCGACTGCGTGAAAATATTATTCCGAATGTTAACATTGCTCAAATTCAACAGTGTGGAGATATTTTCACACTGTGGAATCCTCGACAGTGCGACTGCTCACAGTGTGTTCACATGGTCGACTGCGTGAAAATATTATTCAGAATGTTAACATTGCTCAAATTCAACAGTGTGGAGATATTTTCACATTGTGAACACCTCGGCAACGTGACTGCTCACAGTTTGTTCACATGGTCGACTGCGTGAAAATATTATTCCGAATGTTAACATTGCTCAAATTCAACAGTGTGGAAATCACACTGTGGAAACCTCGACAGTGTGACTGCTCACAGTGTGTTCACATGGTCGACTGCGTGAAAATATTATTCCGAATGTTAACATTGCTCAAATTCAACAGTGTGGAGATATTTTCACACTGTGGAAACCTCGACAGTGTGACTGCTCACAGTGTGTTCACATGGTCGACTGCGTGAAAATATTATTCCGAATGTTATCATTGCTCAAATTCAACAGTGTGGAGATATTTTCACATTGTGAACACCTCGCCAGTGTGACTGCTCACAGTGTGTTCACATGGTCGACTGCGTGAAAATATTATTCCGAATGTTAACATTGCTCAAATTCAACAGTGTGGAGATATTTTCACACTGTGGAATCCTCGACAGTGCGACTGCTCACAGTGTGTTCACATGGTCGACTGCGTGAAAATATTATTCAGAATGTTAACATTGCTCAAATTCAACAGTGTGGAGATATTTTCACATTGTGAACACCTCGGCAACGTGACTGCTTACAATTTGTTCACATGGTCGACTGCGTGAAAATATTATTCCGAATGTTAACATTGCTCAAATTCAACAGTGTGGAGATCAAACTGTGGATACCTCGACAGTGTGACTGTGAACATCGTTTCACAATGTCAATAATTTCTATATGTGATTTATCCTCATTCTGTAAAATGCTCAAATTTAACAGTGTGAAGATGAATTCACATTGTATTCCTCACTGTGAACACACTGTGACACACACTGTGGAACACACTGTGGAAGACAGTGTTCTTTCAATTACGGTTGATACCAACAGTCAATGAATTTTTCACAAACTATTTGTTATAAACTACTAAAATGCCTACTTTTGATTGGCCAAGAACAAAAAAATTATAATAGACAATGCTGCCAGTAGAGTGAAATTGCAGGGGTTTCCTCCAGCTTGCGGCCTATATCATGTACATATACAGTATATTATATTAAAAGGAACTTAAAGGCAAAATGTGATTCATTCACTTAAATGATGATTATTTAGCAGCGCTTGAAACGCTCGCTCGTAATTATATAGATTAGAGATAGAGAAACAGATTTGACAAGTTCGCAAATATTGAAATGCTTTTTTTTTTGTTCCTTTCTTCGATTAGTATTGATGAAATATTTAATCCCCATTATTCTGTGCATGCTGTCAAGCTAGTGAACTATGACATGATTTTGATAAATAATAACAATTATACTTGCTTATATAGCCTTTAAACTTACTGTATCGGAAGTCTGTGAGTGCTCTACACTAATGCAACCTAATTACCATTTGCTTACGGGGAGAGTAGCTGTTGCGCGCACAAAAACATCAAAATGTAAGCCATGTTTTTTGTTTATATTGCCGTTAACCACGTTATGATTTATCTTTTAACACTGTTTAATCTTTTTTTTTCCTTTCTTTTTTTTTTGTCTTTCAGGGACTCCTTGATATTCACTGCTGCTAATTCTGGAACCAGCCTCTATGCTGGGTTTGTCATTTTTGCAGTACTCGGATTCATGGCCGGCCAGCAGGGTGTCAATGTATCAGTGGTAGCAAAGTCAGGTCAGTGTTTCATAAAGCAGTTCGTAGGTTTAGAAAGACTTTAAGAAGGACTGGTGATCCTTTCTTGTGGTAAATGGTAGAATAAATTGGCGACGGCTTAACGCGTAAGAAAGGATCACCAGCAGTAGCGTACCTAGAATTTTCCACAGGGGGGGGGGGTGTTACACCCACAAATGTAATAATCGCCCACAAATGTAATAACGCCCACAAACAGGTTAAAAGACAAGTCTACCCCAACCATTAGTTAATTTGAATAAAAAGAGAAAAATCCAACAAGCATAACACTAACAATTTTATCAAAATCGGATGTAAAATAAGAAAGTTATGACATTTTAAAGTTTTGCTTAATTTCACAAAACAGTTATATGTACATCCTGGGCGGTATGCAAATGAGGACACTGATGACATCATCCACTCACTATTTATCTTGTATTTCATTATATGAAATATGAAATATTCTAATTTTCTCCTCATCGTCAAGTGAAACAAAGATTAATTCCTCCCTGAACATGTGGAATTTGCATTGTTTTAATACTATATGGTTCAGTCAAGTTGGTCCTTATTGTCAAATCTGTAAAAAAATGAAATATTGTATAATTTAAACAATAAAAAAACAAAACAAATAGTGAGTGATGGACATCATCGACTGTCTCATTTGCATGGCACTGAGATGTGCATATAACTGTTTTGTGAAAAATAAGCGAAACTTTAAAATGTCATAACTTTCTTATTTTACATCCGATTTTGATGAAATTTTTAACGTGTTTGCTCGTTGGATTTTTCTCTATTTATTCAAATCATCATTTTCTGGGGTAGACTTGACCTTTAAGAAAGACTTTAAGAAGGACTGGTGATCCTTTCTTGTAGTAAATGGTAGAATAAATTGGCGACGGCTTAACGCCTAAGAAAGGATCACCAGCAGTAGCGTACCTATAATTTTTCACAGGGGGGGGGGGCATAATCGTCCGCCAAAAAATTTGACAAGCAAAAAAAAAAAAAAAGGATCTTCTTCAACTTCAAAGGAGGGCACTGGTTGCTCGTCACGGATCAGTTATGACTCGTCAGGGAGGCAGGGATAGGTAGGTCCCTTGCATGGGTTGTGACTCGTCAGGGGGGCAGTCTGCCCCCACCCCCCCCCCTAGGTACGCTAGTGATCACCAGTCGTTCTTATTCACAACCAAAAAAAAATCAAGAGAAAAAGAAATAGAGAACTGTGAAATGTTATTATATTAATGCCTGAATATCAGGTCACAATTTATCACAAAATTTGATTTTTTAATAATAATATCAATTTTTTGGTGTGCTCGCTTCGTTCACGAGCAACCTTTTACAAATTTTTCCTGATAAGCCATATCTGCCCCCTCAATTATTTTGGCTCATTACGCCACTAGGATCCCATATTGATACTTACACAAAGCCATCGTTTGACTTAAAGTCAATTGAAGTCTGCTAAAGACTCAGTCGATGTGACAAGGGGTGGATCCAGGATTTTGACAATTTGACAAGCCCCCCCCCCAAAAAAAAAAAAAATAATAATAATAATAATAATAATAAATAAATTAGTATTCGTTTAAAAATGGGGGCGGCACACTTCTCTTGTAACGGTATTTTTTAATTACTAATATTAATTGTGCATCCAAAAGGGGATCCAACAGGGCATTTGACTTATAATTGCAGAGTGTAATATTTACATAGAGATATATCTTTATGAATGTCTATGACGAGGCTACACTAAACATACTTAATAGACTTAACATTTTAATATCAAAATTGGGTAATATTAACATATTTGTTTATTAAAAAACAAGTTGGAATATCATGATTGGGTCACGAATGTGACATGCAATATTGCAAATTAATGGAAGAGCTTTCGGCCATAGGTTTACGCAATATGTCTTAACTTTATGTGCTGCACTCAACCCAGGTAAGGTAAATGGGTGTTCTCTAGAATTTGTATTGCCTAGCTTAGCAGGGGTAATAACAGCACCTTGATCATTTAACAAGGTGGCTTTGTTAAAGGACAAGTCCACCCCCAACAAAAAGTTGATTTGAATAAAAGAGAAAAATCTAACAAGCATAACACTGAAAATTTCATCAAAATCGGATGTAAATAAGAAAGTTATGACATTTTAAAGTTTCGCTTAATTTCACAAAAAAGTTATGTGCACATCCTGGCTGGTATGCAAATAAGGATACTATGACGTCATCCACTCACTATTTCTTTTGTATTTTATTATCTGAAATATGAAATATTCTTATTTTCTCCTCATTGTCAAGTGATACAACGATTAATTCCTCCCTGAACATGTGGAATTAGCATTGTTTAATACTATATGGCTCAGTCAAGTTAGTCCTTATTGTCAAATCTATAAAAAATGAAATTTTGTATAATTCAAACAATAAAGAACAAAAGAAATAGTGAGTGATGGACATCATCGACTGACTCACCTAGTTGTGCCTATCACCATTTTGTGAAAATTAGCGAAACCTTAAAATGTCATAACTTTTTTTATTTTACATCGAATTTTGACGAAATTTTCAGCATTATGCTACTTTGATTTGTATCTATTTATTCAAGTCAGCATTTTCCTGGGGTGAACTTGACCTTTAAAAAACATCTACATTGACATTATTATTACCATTGTTGTTGTTATAACTGTTATTATTTTTATTGTTGTTGTTGTTGCTGCTGCTTTTGTTATTTCATAGCAATGGAGTGCAGTGAACAAATATGTATTGCAATTCGCTTGAGTTGAAACTTTATGTAGTGTACTAGACATTCCTAGTTTCTTGTGGGTTATTAATGATAATAATGAGACATCACAAAAAAAGAAAGACAGAAATAAATATATAATTGATTATATAAAAAGACTGACCTTATGGATGCCAAAAAAAAACCATTAGCACTAATTTTACAAAGAAGTTTTAACGCAGCAGTTATTTTTTTTTTGAATATTTTTCTTATTAAAATTATCACTTGTTTCAAAGAAACATTGCCCTATTAAATATATGTTTGTTAAGATTGATGAACCGACATTTTGTAACTAGAATATAATTTAGAAACTAAATAAACGCGTCGTATTTCAGTCAAACGTAAGAGATGAAGTCTGTTTTTAAAATTCTGACATAAATTCTGGCGGACCAGAATTAAAGTTTTACATGGTCCAATATTTTACTTATACACTCTATCCCTGGATTGCCACGAAGATCCATGATTTATAGATAACATCATTCTTGGTTCAAATATTACACATTACCATTCAATTCATAGCTTTGAAGTGAAAACAAATTGGAGAAAATAAAGAATATTCTTACACCGCTCGAGGAAACCTAAAAATGTTGCTTCATAAATTCAGATTACCCATGGTATTTCAACATCAGCAAACAAACTCTCTTTATGAATTAATGATCAATAATTCCACCCTCTCTCCACCTCTTCCTTCGCGCGATCTCTCTCTCTCTTTCACTCTTAGATAAGTTAAAAATTATTATTTTATTATTATCATCGTTAATATCATTATTATCATCATTTGTTATCATTATTATTGTTACTATTATTATTTATTTATATTATTATTCATTATTATCATTGCTTGTTACTATTCATCATTATTATTATTATTATTTACTATCATCATTATTATAGTTGCTGTTGCTAATATTATTATTATTATATTCATTATTATTATTATAACTGATATATTATTGTTTTTGTTATTCAATATCAATACATTCAGTGAAAAAATGTATGTATTTCAATTTGCTTGATTTGAAACTTTATTTAGTATACTAGACATGCCTAGTAACTTGTTGGTTATTTTTCATAATGAGACAACACAAAAAATAAAGACAGAAATAAGTATATAATCGATTATATAATCACCAACAGATCTAGATGCTAAAATACCTAATCACCAATTTCACAGAGTAGTTTTAAAGCATCGTTTTCTTCTTTTAATATCGTTTTTAATAGAAATATTACTTGTTTGAAAGAATATTGCCCGATTGAATATATATTTCAGTAAAGATCAATGGACCTAATTTTTTTTAACTAGAATATAATATAGAAATTAAATAAACGTATCGCATTTCGATGTAAACAGTTCAGCGGCTTTAGGTTGTATTATAAAAGCACTTTTGGCAGACCAGAAACAAAAGTTCACATGTTCCAATGTTGTACACTTATGTCCCCTCCGATCCCCTGGAATGATACGAGAATCCATGAGTTAAAGATAACATTAATCCTTGGTTCAAACACTACAAAATACCATTCAATTCATAGCTATGATGTGAACACCAACTGGAGAAAATAAGAAACATTGGTACTCCGTTCCAGGAAACCTGAAAATTGCTTCAGATCTCACCCACATTGTTTCAAAATCGCCTAAATAAACTCTGTTTACGAATAATGATTCATATTTCCACCCTCTCCCCCTCTCTTATACAAGTTAAAGATCATTATTATTATTATTTTATTATCATTATTATTAGTAGGAGTAGTATTATAATTGTTATGATTTTCATTATTATTATTATTATTATTATCTATTACATTATTATTTTTATTTATTCATGTCATTATTCATTATTACTATTACTTGATACTATTTATTATTATCGTCATTTATTATTATTAAAATAATTATTTGTTATTATTAGTATTATTATTGCTATTTTTATTGCTGCTGTTGTTGTTGCTGTTGTTATTTCATAGCAATGCATTGCAGTGAAGCTATGTATTGCAATTCGCTTGAGTTGAAGCAGTATGTAGTGTATGAGACATGCCTTGTTTCTGTGATTTATTTATCATAACAATGAGACAACACACAAAATAAAGACAGAAATATGTATATAATCGATTATGTAATTTTCGACACCCTTATAATAATAATATTGTACTTATATAGCGCATAATATTCGTGATCTCTATGCGCTTAACAAATGAATTATTTATTACATAAGAAATCAAGCGAATGGATATTAAAATACCTAAGCACTAATTTCAGAAAGTAGTTTTAAAGTATCATCTTCTTTTCTTTAAATATCTTTTTTAAACAGAAAAATCACTTGTTTTAAAGAAATATTGCCATATTAAATAAATTATTGTAAAGATTGATGGACCGACATTTTGTAACTAAAATATAGTTTAGAAACTAATACATATATAATATTTCGGTTTCGACCAGGTGATTATAAATTTTGACATAAATTTTGGCGGACCAGTTTAAAGGTTTACATTGTATAATGTTGTACTCTAACATTCTATCTATCCCTGGAATGCCACGAAGATCCATGATTTAGATATAACATCATTCTTGATTCCACTAGCGTACCTACGGGGGGGGGGGGGGGGCAGGGGGGCAGTCTGCCCCCCCTGATG
Source organism: Lytechinus pictus (assembly GCF_037042905.1). NCBI lineage: Eukaryota > Metazoa > Echinodermata > Echinoidea > Temnopleuroida > Toxopneustidae > Lytechinus > Lytechinus pictus. The sequence continues at coordinate 22,138,589 of NC_087250.1, forward strand.
AGTCCCAACCCATGCAAAGTACGTATCCCTGCCCCCCTGACGAGCTTGAAAGACCTTTTTTGCTCCACCTGACGAGCTTGAAGACCTTTTTTTTTCTGGTACGAAATCCTATATTTGTGATTGAAGACCTTTTTTTTTTTTTTTTTTTTTTTTTTTGCTTGTCAAATTTTTTGGCGGACGGTTTTGCCCCCCCCCCCCTGTGGAAAATCCTAGGTACGCCACTGCTTGATTCAAATATTACACATTACCATTCAATTAATAGCTTTGATGTGAAAACAAATTGGAAAAAATGAATATTCCTACACCGCTCGGGAAACATAAAAATTTTGCTTTATAAATTCAGATTACCCATGGTATTTCAACATCACCAAACAAACTCTCTTTACGAATTAATGATCAATAATTGCACCATCTCCCCACCTCTTCCTTCGCGCTCTCTCTCTCTCTCTCTCTCTCACTCTTAGATTAGTAAAAATTATTATTATCATCATTAAGGTCATTATTATTATTATTTCTTATCATTATTATTGTTACTATTAGTATTTATTCATATTATTATTTATTATTACTATTACTGATTACTATTCATTAATATTAGTATTTACTATTATCATTATTGTAGTTTTTGTTGCTGTTATTATTATTATTATTATCTTCATTATTATGATTACAACTGATATTATTATTGCTTTTGTTATTTAATATCAATACATTCAGTGAAAAAAAATATATGTATTTCAATTTGCTTGAGTTGAAACTTGATGTAGTGTACTAGACATGCCTAGTGACTTGTGGGTTATTCATCATAATGAGACAACACACAAAATAAAAACAGAAATAAGTATATAATCGATTATGTAATTTTAGAAATTCTTATGGATAATGAAATACCTATGCACTAATTTCACAAGGTATTTTTAAAGCATCGTCTTCTTTGTATATATATTTTTTTTTTTCATAGAAATGTTACTTGTTACATAGAAATATCACCCAAATTAATATATTTTAGTAAAAACCATTAGACCAACAAATTTTAACTAGAATATAATTTGGAAAATAAAAAGTAAACTTGCATTTCGATGAAGATTGATAATTCTTGTGTTAAAAAATTGAAATAAAATTTTGGCGGACCAGAAACAAATGTTTATTTACATGGTCCAACGTTGTACTTTGACATTTAAATCTACTACGGAGCCCCTAAGTTGACATGTCATTATATTACTTTCGTAAGTCGTTCCCTCGACTTATTAACTCGTTACCACGACTTATAACTCGTTCCCTCGACTTACTAACTCGTTCCCTCGACTTACTAACTCGTTCCCACGACTTACTAACTCGTTCCCTCGACTTGAATGCGCAGCAGACCGGCAGGAAGTTGGTTGGATATTCAGGTTCGATATTCAAACGCCTGTGAAGCTGGACCAATATTCGATATTCGATATTCAAAAATTAGGGGTTTTGAAAGCTAACTAGGGGGTTTAACAGGTGCAGCAAGTCTCGGGCAACCATAAAAACACTGGCTTGCCCAAATACGAGGACATTTAGGGGACAAACGTCAGTGAATAAAAGGGCATGACATTTTTTTTTTCGAGGGGCCCCCAGGGATTTCCCGACGGCCTAGCCGGGGTAATGACGTATCCTAACTTGTAGAACTTTACTTGGGCAATCAGATAAACACTAGCATGACCCGGCGCATGCACATTTAGGGGGCAACTCGGTAAAGCATCTCATGAGCAGATCTTATTCATCTATTATACTCAGTCCTAATTCCTCCACCACTAAAATAGTTCCGAAAGAGTGATACATGTATTTTTCTTTTATTCGCACAAAATATGTTCAGTGGTTGCCCATTCTTTGTTTCTAGAATCAGTCTAATCATTATACATACTCTTTTTTGTAATCAGCTTACAACAAAAAATGAGAATGGGTTGGGTCGAATGAATATTTTCAGCCGTCTGTTGTATAGATCGTAATTTCTTGGAAAAAAAAGATGGGGGCGTATAACGATAGAAAACGTATTGTCAAAACATAAAATATGAGTATAAAGCTCCTATAATCTTCGAATGATTCTCAGGAGACTTTTTTTTTTGCATGTGTAGCCTTCAATTCAATTAATCAACAACGAGTTATACCCCTACAAAATAAACGTTTCATAAACTAAAATGTCTCTTTTAGACGATATCGCGTGACTAATTTCAAAGCTATTGATTGATTGATTGATTGATCGGCTAAATTTCCAAAGCGACTATAACATAATAAGAATTTAATTTCAAAATCATTTTTAAAGGCCAAAATTTTCTGGCTCGCTTCGCTCGCTGGCGACTTTTACAAATTTTTCCACATTTGCTATGTTGTGCTGCCTCAACATATTTCGTTTATTATCCGCAACTGCGTTGAACTTAATATAATATGCGGTGTATTTACCCGCAATTTGAAAAAAAAATGGCCATCTGCAATGTTTAAAAATATCACGAGGTTCCGGGGGCTCCGCCCCAGACCAGTGGTGGCACCAAAGGAGGAGGCCCCAGTGAGTTTCCCCCCTAAAAATTTTGGGGAAAAAATGTAAAGTGATTTCTCGAAAACTGTTTTTTGTTCTTTAAATTTTGAAAATGTTCTCATCCATTCACCGTAAACATTTAGCTCCCAACAATTTTGGTCACTAACATAAATCTTTGAGGTCATTATATAATATTCAAAATGTCGCTCGTGCTACGCGCTCGCAGTTACTAATAATGGAGATAAGTAAATTATTTGTTCACATTGGGCTTAAAATCCAATGTTATTAGAGTTTTCATTATTCGTTTTAGCGAGATACATATCCTACATATTCATAATTTTCATAAATGAAATATTTTCAGCGAATTAGATAGCCATTCAGTTCATGATTACAAAAAGTGCTTAGAACGTCCAGGTATCATCCCCGGATTTCAAAACTTTTCGCAATATAAATACCCTATATTATTATTATTATAGCACTGATCCCCCCAAAAAAGTTATACAACCGAGAACAAAAAAGAAATGATAAAAGGAAAGAAAGATGAAAGATATGATGTCATTTTTTGCATACCATTTTTTTTTCTCGCTCGCTCGAGACTTATTATTAAGCAAATTTTTGCTGCATGTGCCATGGTGTGCCCCCTCTTTTTGTTCTTATCACGCATTGAGCTTCGCCCTAATGCTCGGGGCACAATCATAAAACATCCTGTTCATACAATGATATGACCCCTCCGTTCTCCCTTCTCTTTCTCTCCCGTCCCCCTCCTTTTCTTTCCTATCTCTCCCTTTCGCTTCTCTCTCTTCTATTTTGTATTCTCTCTTTCCTTGTTTTTTTTTACTCTACCCACTGGCGGCACCAAGAGATAGGGGAAAAGTCAGGATTTTCCTTTAATTTTGTTAATTTGAGCCCCCTAAATGTTCATGCGCCGGGTCAAGCTAGTGTTTATCTCGTTGCCCGAGTCGAGTTCTACAAGTTAGGATACGTGGTTACCCCGGCTAGGCCGTCGGGATATCCCTGGGGGCCCCTCGGAAAAAAAAAAAAAAAAAAATGTCATGCCCTTTTATTCACTGACGTTTGTCCCCTAAATGTCCTCGTACTTGGGCAAGCCAGTGTTTTTATGGTTGTCCGAGACTTGCTGCACCTGTTTAACCCCCTAGTTAGCTTTCAAAACCCCTAATTTCTGAATATCGAATATCGAATATTGGTCCAGCTTCACAGGCGTTTGAATATCAAACCTAAATATCCAACCAACTTCCTGCCGGTCTGCTGCGCATTCAAGTTGAGGAAACGAGTTAGTAAGTCGTGGGAACGAGTAACAAACTTACAAGTCGAGGGAACGAGTTAGTAAGTCGTGGGAACGAGTTAGTAGGTCGTGGGAACGAGTTACAAACTTACAAGTCGAGGGAACGAGTTAGTAAATCGTGGGAACGAGTTATAAGTCGAGGGAACGAGTTATCAGTCGAGGGAACGAGTTATAAGTCGTGGTAACGAGTTAGTAAGTCGTGGTTACGAGTTAGTAAGTCGAGGGAACGACTTACGAAAAAAAATAATGACATGTCACCTTAGGGGCTCCGTAAGGCTCCGTACTTTGATGTGAAAACAAATGGAAGAAAATGAGGAACATTGGTACTCCGTTTCAGGAAACCTAACAATTGCTTCAGATCACCCACATTGTTTCAACATCGCTTAAACAAACTCTGTTACGAATAATGATCCATATTTGCCCCCCCCCCCCTCTCTCTCTCTCTCTCTCTCTCTCTCTTCCTCTCCCCCCTCTCTTAAAAGTAAAAAATCAATATTGTTATCATATTACTATTATTATAAACATTATCATTAATATTATTATTATCATCATTATTATTAATACATACTTATTATCATTATTATCATCATTAATATCATTTTTATTATTATTTCTTATCATTATTATTGTTACTATTATTATATCTTTATATTATTATTCATTATTACTATTGCTTATTACTATTTATTATCATTATTTACTATTATCATCATTATAGTTGTTGTGGCTGTTATTATTATCTTCATCATTATTATTACAACTGATATTATTGTTTTTTTTATAGCAATATTGCCCGAAATTGTATTTCAGTAAAGATCAATACTCCAAAATTATTTAAGTAGAATATAATTCAGAAACTAAATAAACCTATTGTATTTCGGTGTGTGTTGCTGTTGCTATTTTGGGTTTTATTTTGAAAAAAAAAAAATTTGCGGGCCAGAAACAAAGTTTTACATGGTCCAATGTTGGACTCTTATATCCCCTTTCCTGGATTGTCAGTAGGATCCATGTACTAAAGATAATAAAAATGAGACAGTACACAAAATAAAGACAGAAATAAGTATATAATCGATTATATACTCATCGACAAACCTTATGGATGCTAAAATACCTAAGCATTAATTTTACAAAGTAGTTTTAACGCATCATCTTTTTTTCTTTAAACATTTTTTTTAACGAAAATTTTATTTGCTTCAAAGAAATATAGCCATATTAAATAGATTATTGTAAAAATTGATGGACCGACATTTTGTAACTAGGATATAACTTAGAAACTAAATAAGCGTATTGTATTTGGGTTTCAGCAAGTAAATGACTTTTAAAGTCTGTAAACATAAAGTTTGGCGGACCAGAATTAAAGTTTTACATGATCCAATATTGTATTCTTATATCCTATCCCCTGGATTGCTACGAAGATCCATGATTTACCGATGACATCATCCTTGGTTCAACTGTTACACATTACCATTCAATTCATAGCTTTGATGTGAAAATAAATTGGAGAAAATAAAGAATATTCCTACACCGTTCGGGGAACCCTAAAAATGTTGCTTCATAAATTCAGATTACCCATGGTATTTCAACATCAGCAAACAAACTCTCTTTACGAATTAATGATCAATAATTGCACCCTCTCTCTCCCCCTCTTCCTTCGCGTGCTCTCTCTCTCTCTCTCACTCACACTTAGATTAGTTAAAAATTATTATTATCATCAATATCATTATTATTATAATTTCTTATCATTATTATTGTTACTATTATTATCTATTCATATCATTTTTCATTATTACTATTACTGATTACTATTCATTATTATTATTAATATTTACTATTATCATTATTGTAGTTGTTGCTGTTATTATTATTATTTTCATTACTATTATTACAACTGATATTAGTATTGTTTTGTTACTTTATAGCAATACATTAAGTGAAAAAATATATGTATTTCAATTTGCTGGAGTAAAACTTTACGTAGTGTACTAGACATGCCTAGTGACCTGGGTTTTTTTATCGTAATGAGACAGGTAAAAAAAATAAAGACAGAAATAAGTATATAATTTTAATTGATTGATTGGCCGATATGGCCTTTTATATGATAAAACAATATTTACAAATATTATACAGAGGCAAAGGGATAAAAAAGCAAAATACAATTTTAGAGATAACAATTACAACAAATGAAAGCACAACATACATGTACCGGATGCAGGGGACCAGCGAAGGCCGAAGGCCTATCAAGGCTAGTCCCCGAACATAGCAATAAATAAAGTATAAACCAATACAAAAAAAGGGCAAAAAACAATCGATTATATAAAAACCAACAGAACATATGGCAGCTGAATACCTAAACACCAATTTCACAAAGTGATTTCAAACAATCGTCTTCTTTGATTTTAATATCTTTTTTGAAACTTCTTTTTCAATAAAAATTTTACTTGTTCTAAAGAAATATCACCCGAATAAATACATTTCAGCAAAGATCAATTGACCCAAAAAAATTTAACTAGAATATAATTTATAAACAAAATAAATATAATGTATTTCGGTACCAACAGAATTGAATTAGAAAACATTTATTAAACAATTTTGGCGGACCAGAAGTAATGTTTTACAAGGTCCAATATCTTACTCTTACATCTTATCCCCTGGATTACCTCGAAGATCTATGATGATGTAAAGATAACATCATTCTTGATTCAAATATTACACATTTAGCATTCAATTCATAGCTTTGATGTTAAAAGAAACTGGAGAAAATAGAGAATATTCCTACACCGTTCGGGGAAACCTAAATATTGCTTCATAAATTCAGGTTGTTCATGGTATTTCAACATCACCAAACAAACTCTCTTTACGAATTAATGATCAATAATTGCACCCTCTCTCCACCTCTTCCTTCGCGCGCGCTCTCTCTCCCCCCCCCCCCTCTCTCTCTCTGTCTCTCACTCTTAGGTTAGTTTAAAATTATTATCATCATTAATATCGTTATTATTATTCCTTATCATCATTATTGTTTCTATTATTTATTTATTTATATTATTATTCATTATTTCTATTACTATTCATTATTATTAGTATTTATTATCATCATTGTAGTTTTTGTTGCTGTAAATATTATCATTATCTTCATAATCATTATTACAACTGATATTAGTATTGTTTTTGTTATTTCATAGCAATAAATTCAGTGAAAAAATATATATGCAGTTCAATTTGCTTGAGTTGAAACTTGATGTAGTGTACTAGACATGCCTAGTGACTTGTAGGTTATTTAACATGATGAGACAAGACACAAACTAAAGACAGAAATAAGTATATAATCGATTAAGTATACACTAACAAACATTATGGATGCTAAAATACCTAAGCGCAAACTTCACAAAGTAATTTTAAAGCATCGTCTTCCTTTACTTTAATATCTTTGAAATAAAATTAAATAAAATGTTATATGTTTCAAAGAAATATCGACCGAATAAACATATATTTTAGTAAAAATCAATACACCAAAATATCTTAACTAGAATAGATTTTAAAAAGTAAATTAACTAATTGTATTTCGGTTTCTCATCGCTACTTTTGAATTTACTTTTTTTGTTGAAACAATTTTGGCGGACCAGAAATAATGTTTCATAAGGTCCAATTTTATATTCTTGAATTCTATCCCCTGGCTGGATTACCATGAAGATCCACTATTTAGAGATAACATCAATTTTGTTCAAATACTACATATTAACAACCATAGCTTTGATGTGAAAACAAATTGTAGATAATAAAGAATATCCCTACACCGCTCGGGAAAACCTAAAAATGTTGCTTCAGAAATTCAGATTACCAATGGTATTCCAACATCACCAAACCCTCTTTACGAATTAATGACCAATAATTGCAACGGGGAGCTCCCCCTCTTCCTTCGCATGCGCGCTCTCTCTCTCTCTCACTCTTAGATTAGTTCAAAACTGTTATTATCATTATTAATATCATTATTATTATTATTATTTATTTTCATTATTATTGTTACTATTATTTATTTATCTATATTATTATTCATTATCACTATTACTTAATACTATAGGCGTTGTGGCGTGCGCCTGTAATCCAAGCTTTGTGCGGAAGTAACAAAGTGATGCAGAGCTTCGAGCCCTGGTCACGTCTTTCGGATGGTGACGTTAAAGGTCCGTCCCAGACGTAAATAATCATATCTAATTGACACACGTCTGACAAAACTTAAATACACACACTATTCATTATTATTTACTATTATCATTATTACAGATCTTGCTGTTATTATTATCTTCATTACCATTATTACAACTGATATTAGCATGGTTATTGCTATTTTGTAGCAATACATTCAGTGAGAAAATATATGTAATTCAATTTGCTTAAGTTGAAACGTCATGTAGTGTACTAGACATGCCTAGTGACTTGTAAGTTATTTACTATAATGAGACAACACAAAAAATAAAAACAGAAATAAGTATATAATCGATTATGTATACAATAACAAACATTATGGATGCTAAAACACCTAAGCACAAATTCCACAAAGTAATTTTAAAGCATCGTCTTCCTTTACCTTAATATCTTTTTAAAAAATTAATAAAAATGTCGTATGTTTTAAAGAAATATCGACCGAATAAACATTTATTTTAGAAAAATCAATTCACCAAAATATTTAACTAGAATAAATTTTAGAAATTAAATAAACTGATTGAATGTCGCGTTATCACTATGATACATTTTTACCTTTTTTAAAAACAATTTTAGCGGACCAGAAATAATGTTTCACATGGTCCAACATTATATTCTTACATCCTACCCCTGGATAGCCATGAAGATCCACTATGAAGAGATAACATCATTCTTGCTTCAAATACTACATATAACCATGCCTAGTGAATCATGAGATATTTATCATAAGGAGACCAAAAAAATAATAAAGACAGAAATTATATAATCGATCATATAAAACCTAACAGACCAAGAGGACACTAAAATACCTAAGCACCAATTTTACAAAGTAATTTTAAAGCATCGTCTTCCATTTTAAAATATTTTTTAAATATTTTTTAATAGCAATTATACTTGTTATGTTTTCAGAAATGTCAC